>NC_142521.1:7037500-7145000 GCF_964205215.1 Stylophora pistillata | reverse complement strand
AACCGCAATCTTTGTTCTATAACGATGAAGTTTTGTAAGAGTTCTGCTGGTGAATTACTTTCCTTTTCAATATTTGGGGATATTTGACCTTCTATTTTGTGAAAAAAATGTCAGATCCATAATCTTCTGAACTTGAACTTGGTAGTAGGCAGGGTGCCCATTCCCCAGTATCAGTCACGCTCTAGTCAATCTTCAACGAGCGGCAAAAATAGACTTGCTCGTTTCCTCTAAGTCGGTGATCGAGAAGCCTCCACTCAACAAAATAAGCGAAAATTTTGTGATTCATGTCTAATAAGTTAATCCGAACTTCCCCCTCTCCCCACAAAAACACTGAAATTAGTGACCATTTTGTCAGGAGGTGAATGAGTTACATAACAATGGGAAAGAAATGGTTGCGTATAGCAAATTATCAGAAAATGCTGCTTCTGTTTCACATTACCTTGTTTTAGTTGTGTTTTTATTTTTTTCTTGAATCATCGCAATTTATTCGCTTTTGATTCCTCCACTCTATACAATTGTTTGCTCCATACAAATCCTTTTATTTCTACTGTTGTACAATGACGATATGATACAGTTGTACCAAGGGCTACCAGTAGTAGAAGTCTGGTTCAAATTCCAAGGCCCTTATCATATGAATGCCCCTCTTCCCCGACACAATGGCAACATGTGACATGGATAGGCATTGTAACTATGTGGCTATCTAAGATCATTCTGAAATTAATGAACTAATCAATAATCAATCAAAAAAATGAGCCTTCTGGCAAATGTCCTTAACAATATACAATACCTATTCAAGGCTGTGCTTAAAGAAAAATTGAAGGGAGCCTAGTGCTCTGAAACTGGGAATTCTAGGGTGCCCAGCTTATGCTTTTTATGAAAAAACTAAGTTCCGTAAGTTGCCCACGAGCAAAAGCCACCGGGCACTGCTAGACCACAGCCCTGCATATTTGCTTGAGATGATGATAAACTCTGGTTATAATTTACTATTTTAAAAAAGGATACTTGTAGTTAAAGTATGCTTTAATTTGTGTATTTTTTTGGGTCAGGGTTATGGAAAAGTATTATGCTGGAGAACTGATCTCAGATGAATTTCCCACCTTTCCTGAACGTGGGTAAGTTTTTAACTACTTAAAGTTTTAAATGAGGTCATTTTAGGTCAAAAGCGTTTCTCACAGTTGCTATCACTTTTGATTCCAGGCCCTTTTACAAAACTGTGAGGAAGCGTGTTAAGAACTACTTCAAGGAAACAAATCAGGTACAATTCATTGTGTCTTGAATAAATCTAGATGTGCATTGAAAGTTGAACTTGTTTTGAAAGTCTACAGAAAGATACGTTTTGTTTATTTACTTGTTCCTAAGGCTATCATCGTTTAAGTAAAGCAGGCTTCAGACACTTAAATTAACTGTGGATAGTCAACAAACAAAAACAAAAAGTCATCTTCTTGTATGGTAGTTGGTTTGAGTTGGTAAGTTGGCCACCTTATAAGGCTTTTTAACACTGGCATTTGAGTGCTAAGACTCAAAACATCAGCTTTAGCAACTCTTTGATGGCTATTAACATTTTATCGACTCAGTCTCTAAAACCCAATTATCTTGTAATGTACATGTACAGTGTATACCCCACGGATACACTTCAGTTTTGTTTGAAACTTACCCCACCCTTTATTCCTTATTTTAGTTGCCTTCCCTGGCTATTTAATAAGTAATCAATTGCAAAGATAACCTTGAAATTACCTAAATGACTCATTTATTACCCATAAATGTTGGGATGGAATATGAGAAAATGGCAATGATAACTTTTGACAGACAACATGTATGAAAAAAAAAAAGAAACAAAAAAAAAAATGGTTTCTAGTAACAAACATGAGAGTTATTAGACATTGCCAGAACATTACCCACCTCTGGTTGAACCTAGAAGGGCAAATTGAAAATTTTCCTTCTGGCCAGTGCCTTTGATTATTTGTCCTTATATAAAACAGGGAGCAGTTACTCAAGCCTGTTTCTAGAAAACTTTAAGACATAAAACTAGAAAAACTCAGGCAAGGAAAATGCTTTTAGCAAGGACAAGCTGGGTGTGAATTCAGCATCACTCCAAAATTGAGATTTTTTCATGTCAAAACCATGGTTGATTCCTAATACTGCTTGATAGGATCCTAAGTTCTCAGGGTGGATGTGGTTACGTTACATTGGAATCCCAGCTGTTCTACTTCTTTTGTGGAGTGCACAGGTTAGTTAAATTTTGAACACCAATGACAATTATCCTTGATGAACCCCTTAGTTTCTCCACAAGAATTACTTCATTTAAAAAAACCAAGCATTCAGTATTTTCCTTTGGCAAGAGTACCATATAACCCCATACATTAATTAAGCATTCAGACTAGTAGACTTTGTTTTTAAAGTTTTGTCATGAAAGACAAAGAAGTAGAATGCATAATTAATGTATGGGGTTATATGGTACTCTTTCCTTTTCCTATTTTTTCCCAGTGGAAGACATGGGTATGATTTCATAGTTATTATTATTGTAGAGATTGGGAATGTTTCTTTCCCTTCTCCCAGGTCTGTCTCACCCTCCCTTAACCCCTGTGCCCCAAAGAAACCTGTGAAACTCACACTCTTTCCCATGTTGTATTCCTCTCTGGCTTTGTGGTTAAGGAGAGAGCCTACTTTATGGTTATCTGCTAAAAACCTGCGCTTACCTGTTTATTCAGTACTGTACCAATCAACTAGAATGCAAGCAGTTGTGTGTTGAAATATGTCATAAGGAATCTTAGGGCACTCTATATTATGATAACTAGAAATAAAATCAGTGCATGTAGACTCATCCAATATAGACAAATACAGCTGTAACATTCGCAAACAGCCGGTTGTGTACTAATTTGGTCACTTTTACTAGATGTTCTGGCTGTCCCACAGTTTTTTCTTGTCTTGTATTGCTGCTGCTTTCATGGGATGGATGTGCGCTTTAATTGGACTGGTGAACAATCATGACTCCAGGTAATGTTTTGGGCCTGTAGCTCACACAATTAACAAATGGTAAACACCACAGTGTACACTATTGAGTTATGGATGCATGGGGGAGGTTGCTAAGCACGAAAGAAGCGTAAGAGTCGCTCGAGGCGATAGCCAAGAGCGACTCTAGCTTCTTGAGTGCTTAGCAAACCTCCCAAGTGCATCCATAACTCAATAGTGTACGCTGTGGTGTTTACCATTTGTTTTATAACATAACATTGATATATTGTAGCTAAAGATTTCCCTTTCATTTAACAAATCTTACGCGACCAGAAAAAACAAGCGTGCGCGGAAAAATAGTCTTTGCATTTGCTCACGTCAGCAGCGTACACCCATGGGCAAATGGGGGACGCTAAATTGACCAATCAGAGCGCGCGCTTTACTTTGGTTATGTTATAACACACTTTCATTCAGTTTTCACTATACCTTAACTGGTATATCTTTTGTGAAGAAGAGGAAGGCTGTCTCACTCACAAACGATTGCATATTCAGTACTACATGTAAGGGGCAACTGGGTAAACAATTCTCAAAGGGGGCAAGTTTCTTCAAAGAAACTGTGTTGCTGCATTGGTAGAGGGATTTACGAGATAAACTGGTTTTATCAACTGTGTTGACAGTGTGAATTGGTTACTCTAAGAGTTTCTGAAGCTGATATATTTTTTAAACAATTCTTTATTAACCAATTGCACGGGCCATCATAGTTGAATTCATTGCAGCATTGAATATGTCTACTGGTATTGGTAAGAAAATTTTGGGTGTTAAAATTAAAGTAATTTAAAGCAATTCAATATACATCAGAAAATTGGATAACAACCACATTAATTTTTGAAAAAATTGTGCATCTTTTGTTTTTCAACATGTTATTGTGTCAGCTGATAAATAATTGTTCTGAAACTTTTAGTCACTGTGCTGTGACCAGTCATCCTACACTCTGGAGAGTTGTTGGTCACGTTCATGACTTCTTAAATGGAGCATCGTTCTACATTTGGATTTATCAGGTCAGGTTTGATTTGTTATACTGTAAACACCAATGTATAGGCTGCAGCATTTTTCCCAAAATGTTTAGGGATGTGGCTTATCTACAAGAATCTATATGTAACCTCAGTTATTTATCGCGATTTTTACTCTTACCTTTATTTTAGAAGAACATCGATTGCTACCTATGCATGCAATACAAACTGTTCTCAGTAGGAGGATGTGACCTTCATATTTTTATCCAGACTGCCATCCACTTCAGATTATTTGACCATTCTTCAGAAAGTTTCAACTGTGGAAGTGGTCAAACATAGCTCCACAGTTGATTCATAGCATGATCTGAAACATAAAAATTACATAATTTATATACAGTTGTTTCTCGGTTACAAGGCACAGGGTTTTTTCAAGAAAATTCTCTCTTTGGGTGGAAAGTTAATGCTGAAAAAAGGGTGCGTCTTATAGCCAATTTTTTTTTGTGCAACTAAATCTTAAAGTCACAATTTTAGGAGAACTTACAGTTAAAAAGTCAAGAAAAGGACACTAATTGGTGGTCATTGACTGTTTTAGATCTAGTGGTTCGGAAATGAACATATATTTAATTATTTTTATTAAAAACTGGATCATTGGATAAGTGCAATTCAAGACTTTTTATTGGCTTAGCCATTATGGTGTATAAGCCAATATACCATAATCTACAAATAAGGTAAGCATACGTGTCAGCTTAAAATTAAAAGGGAGCTAAAAATTTAAGATTTGGTAAGATTAATGCCTAACATCTTGGGGGCATTTTTAATAAAACAATTATTCCACTCACACTCGGTGCTACACATCTCGTTGGCTATCTATCATCTCATATCCAAGGTGCACTCGTGGAATAATTGTTAAGTATATAATTACCGGTATATGTTGACGTTATAATTATATGTTAACATATTTTATTTATATGCTAACATCATTATATGTTAACACATACTTATATAATTATATGCTGATTTGGGAAAATAAAAAGACTACACTTTCATCCCTACAAGCCAGCTTCATGATTGCTCACTCTTCAGGGGACGTTCAGAGTAAGAAGCAGTAGTATTGTTATTATTATCGTCAAAACTGACTGACTATGAATCTATTTTCAGCATGTTTTTGGTCATCACCCTTACACTAACATTGATGGAATGGATCCTGATATTGTCACCTCTGAGGATGTAAGTTTGAAAAATGAAATGTATGTATTGAAGTGAATATGAGCCGTTGTGCTGTAACAAAAGAATTTCAGTAAAGATGCTTGTCTCGAGTGTGGGACAGAGAAAAAATTCTGAGTTTGAATTGATAAAGAATTGAACCTCAGATCTGAGAAATCAGAGCAAGGAATCTGAAGGTTTGATTCCTTGTTGCAACTCAGATGTTTTTTTGTCTCATGCTTGTGACATGACGGAAACAACATATTTCTACATTTCATAAGCTCAAAATTGATCATCTATCTGATCCTGTGTTCTCGAATGATTTTCAAATTATTATGTGCTGTCAGAGTGCTTTTCAACTGATAAGCGTAAAACAGCCACAAACCAAAGTTATCAAAACAACCAATCAGAAGAAAGGAAAATTCCCTGAAGAGCCAACTGAGGTCTCAAAGTCCTAAAAAAAAAAGCACAACTTCAAAAGCGCGGGAAAAGGCGGATGACCAAGTCGTAATTGGTTTTAGTTTTGCTTCTGATTGGTTAAGAGAGTGGCGCAAGTTTTCTGAACCAATCACAGAGCAAAGTGAAGCTGAACCAGTTCAATCCAAGATAACTGTCGACACACAATTCAAAGTTGCTCTAATGTAACGTACCATTGTATTTATCGATTGAAGTGTGCTTATAAAAATCTAACTAAAGTCTGATTCAATGAAGCTACATCATGTTTCGTGTCGTTTGTCAGGATGATGATATTAGACGGATTAAATGGACTCAAAAGTGGGTACCTCGTTACGTGTATCAACATGTCTATGTGCCTCTTGTTTACTGTTTGGTAAGTTTTGGACAATAATATCATAACACTTACTTGCTTAAAACCAAAAAAATATCTCACACGAGTAAGTGAATTTTATGCAGCGTGTTACAAGGTTTTTCTGCCCTGAGAAATGCCATGACTGCACACGTGTTTGATATATCGCCAATCAGCTGCTGACACGTCAATCGTCTTTCGCGCCACTCTGTCAGGTTGATGAAAGAATGGCAAAACGTTTCTTTTTAGTATAGGCCTATCTATGGAGTTAATATAATGAACAAAAAAAATCGTGGCTGTGTTTAGGAATGGAGTTTCTCTTCTCTTGTTGAACTTGACATCGCACTCGTTCGCTGAACTCACTCATGAGATATCGAATCGAAAGTTTATGTCTACGTAATGTATTATTCTCTGTTTTCTTTACCGTTACAAAACTTTTTTAACTAAAGTAATTTCGTCAATTTGCATTTGAAGAATGACAAATGTTTCTTGCCTCATCCCTTACAATACGTGTGGCAAATTTTGTTGTTAATGCATTTCCACAGCTTGGTCTCAAGACAAGGATCCAGGATATTACCATATTATTCTTTACAAAGAAAAATGGTGAGTTTAAGGGTTTGACTACTAACCCTTTAACTTCCATAAGTGACCAAGACAGAGTTTCTCCTTACAATATCAATACAATATCCAGCAGACAAGTGATGAGAATAAAGAAAAAGGGGATAACTAGTTGATCCAATACCAAATTCTCCAAACTAACATCATAAGAATTGTATGACAGACAGTTAGGAGAATTACTAATGAGATCTTGGGAGTGAAAGAGTCAAAAGTGTTATCCACTGGTTTGAAACCTAATTACTGCTTATGGCCACACTTTGCCTTGAATTTGTGAAATTTGTCTAATTAATTTCATTATTCAGTTCATCCAAAGAAGTACATGTATTTTGACTATGTAATGATAAATTTGCTTAGTTTTTATATTTTAGTACTTCATAGCACAGGTGTCTCTGTAATGCTTTCTTCAGTTTTAGCTGCTGTACCCTCGACTGGTTATCCGAGAACACTGCGATTAATTTTTAGTTTTGCATCTGATTCGTGGTAAAGGCGGTCGTTAGGGTCCCACCGAAAACATACACAGTACTGTGCATTACGTTCTTAACTCCAACAGCTTCAAAATGCTAAATTGACAACAACTTCGTGCTTTGGATCATTTCAATGACATACCTTTAACGGCTTGTAACAAATTTACTTTTAATGTTTGCCTCTTAGGTGTTATTCGAATAAATCCTCCATCCAGTTCCCAGTTAACTGTATTTATTAGCGGCAAGCTGTTCTTCCTTCTGTACAGAGTGATAATTCCTTGTTTTTTGCTCTCAATTTGGAAAGTGGTAAGTTGGATATAACCTTACCTTCCTTTAATAACCTACCTCTGTCTGTTAATTTAGTATATTTGACTTTTTAAAGCCATACCAAGCAATTTTGAGAGAGGCGCGCTTCATCACAACGTTTTTTGCTAGATTTTCGTAGAACCCAAATAAAAGTAAACACGACGACTAATCACAATAGCGCTAAATAACACGTGGAACCAACGAGATTACAGAGTGAACGCCCGTAAGCGCGGGAAAACGAAAGTGATTAAGTAATCTGATTGGTTTAGAGGTTGGGGCCGTTTTTGTGTCACCAATTACAGTGCATAGTAAAGCAGAGCTAGCCTGCTGCAATTCACGAACTTCTATCCCATACCTTGTTATACATACCTGCCACCTGCCCGGAGACCTGGTACAAGCAGGCGAAATGATGATTGATTCTTACTTGAGTTGATCACAAATTAAAAAGATCGCGATCCATTTACTTCCTTAGTGCATTGTAAACTCTTCCCCGAAATCAGTGTGGGGTTAACCAATAGAATCCATGTTACCATGCGTTTGTTCAGTAAAGGATCACTGATAACGTCAAAATGTGCTATGAATAAAGATTAGTACAAGAGGCATAGCTGAGTGTGTTACTGGTCTTCTCACCATGTTATGGCGTCTTCTGTGCCTTATTACTAACCGCCTCCCGGTTTGCTAAATGGATAGAGCGCTGGACTGTTGTGCGAGAGGTCGAGGGTTCAAGCCCCGGCCGGACCAACACTCAAGGTCTTAAAATAATTGATAAGAATATGCTACCTTCCTATAACATAAAGAAATGGTTAGATATTCTAGTCTTCTCGGATAGGGACGAATAAATGGAGGTCCCGTCTCCTACAGGGTTAGGGGTAGGAGACGTTAATTTCTCACGCACGAGGTTACTGTGTGATGGATGTCCTCCCCTGGGGTGGGATGGGTGGGATTTAATGGGTGGACTACTTGCGTGGATCGCATATGTTCCGTTCTAGTCCTACTCTACTGCAGCAATGCAGTGAAAATGGTTAGAAACAAACCCACGGCAACATGGATTCTATTTATTTTACATGATAAATAATGCAGGGCTCAAAATTTTAAAAAATTCTAAGTCGCCTTTTGGCGACTATCAGAGAAAAAATGGTCGCCAAGTGCAAAAATGCAGTCGCCAGATAGTACAAGAACAGAAATCAGATTAGAGCCTTATTCAATTGCCGTTGTTGTTCGACTTCTGGTGGATTGTGGCTGCGATTGTGGGGTAGACCGAAATACTCGATCTTGAATGACTTAAAACATGAAAACACAAAAGTAGAACTCCGAAAGACTTAGGCATGACAGTCTTACCTTAAGCAGTAAGCGAAAAAAGTAATAAGAACATTTCAGGGCTACTTTAGCGAGGAAAATATGTCACATCGCATGCAAGAAATCGTACGATACGAAGGCATCAAACATTTTCCAAACATGGCGGATAGGCATTTAGTACCAGACCTCCTGTTTTCAACGGATTAATTTTAAATTCAGAAGCTTTTCAACAAAATATTGCGCCCGCGATCACCATGAAGAAGCCACTGTAATATGTCGTCTCGGAAGACGTAATTTGAAAGCCATTTCAAGATTTAGCCTAAAAGTAAACAGACTTAATTTGCATTTCCTTCGGCAGAAAAGCAGAAACGCAGAAACGAGACTTAAGAAATTTTTCTCATCTACAATCTTTTATTTATCAGAGGAAGTTAGTTTAGTCGCCAAAGTGGCGACTAAACTCTAACTTTTATTCGCCAAGTTAAGAGTTTTAGTCGCATTGGCGACCGTATCGGTCGCAATTTCGAGCCCTGTAATGTATTTAAAATACCGTCATCTTTGCGTCTTTCCTCCAATAT
The DNA here is from genome assembly GCF_964205215.1 of Stylophora pistillata. Classification (NCBI taxonomy): domain Eukaryota; kingdom Metazoa; phylum Cnidaria; class Anthozoa; order Scleractinia; family Pocilloporidae; genus Stylophora; species Stylophora pistillata. The sequence continues at coordinate 7,135,774 of NC_142521.1, read as the reverse complement.
ATCATAACCAAGAACCAATCAAAATACATGTTCAGTTTACCTTAATATTTAACAATTGTTTTTACAGATCGTGCTCTTTATCATCGCGGACATGGTTGCTAGCTATTGGTTAGCGCTAACCTTCCAAGCATCCCACGTAGTGAGCGAGGTAGGTGTAGTTGACTTTTCATTTCGTAAACGGTGGAATCAACAGCAAAATTCCTTCAACAAAGCAAAGGAGACTAAGCTTAAATGCGCTAACTTTTAATGCACTTGCCAGTCTGATTACACATTACGGCTGGGCCTTTATTGTAGAAAAGATTCTCGACGTTTTCTTTTTTTGGCAACAATGGTTAGAAATGCTATTAAAAGCATTATCTAACTTTGTGTAAGCGGATGATGACTGATCTAAGACGTAGGAAGGCGTTACATTTGTATTTGCTTGTTGTCTGTTTCACGTGCTTGGTTGCCTAGTACATCGTGTTTTTAAGGTTATTCAGATATCTTTGTACCTCGATATCTTGCAGGTAGATTGGGTTGAGCCAGGAAAGGATGGAAAAATGACCGAAGACTGGTAGGGTTGCCACAGTTCAGTTTCTTGGGATTTATTTAATGTTTTAAACCTGAATTTCAAAAGGAAATAAAGAGTCAATACGAAGACTGTCTCTGATTTTGGATTAAAAACAGTCGTCTTAGAATACCGAGCAAGGGTTTCAATGCTGTTGTTCACAGGTTTCTTATGACCACTGAACGGTCATAGAAATATATTGAATCAAGTCTCGATCAGATATGGAATGGTATAAAGCCTTACAAGCGGTTGTTGACCGCCGGTAACAAATTTTGTGCTTTTTTTTTTTGGCATATTTCCCTCAGATTTCAAATTGTGCGCTGTTTATTCTATGTACAGCGGTACGTCCCTGTAGGAGCTACATAATGGGTTTCCTCTTGCACTTAGTACCAGACAAATCGTGGACAATGCTATGCCATTTCGGGATCACAGATACATACATGAAGGTTACAGTAATGGTTAGCTATTAAGAGAGAAAAAAATGAAAAAGGTCCAACTGAAATTATGAACACATAGTTTTGCAGAATATCTATCTATGCAATGCGTGCTTATGCTCTCTTACAGGAATGGATGCATCATTTTCCGGGATCTAGTTTGTTGCTAAATGTTTTTTTTCTATGTTATTTAATTTCTTTTCTTCAGGGCTGAGCTGCAGATACAGACAACGCAAGACTATGCAACTGACAGCTGGTTTTTCAACGTGTTCACAGGTTTGGATGCATTTCTTAGTTATCTCATCTCCAAACATTTCGAAAAAGCACTGCGTTTTTAACACTCATCTGTTTAGAATCAAATTCATTGATTACCCAGCGAAAATTTGCTGAGCATTAGCACCCCCTCGTTTATTTAACGTTCCTAAGCCGTAGGCAGTTTCTCTCGACCGATTCAGAGACGAAGAAGGAAAAGTTGCGATTTTTGAGTTGACTGCTTTTAAGTGCTATTTCTAATCTGGTGATAAGGTCGAATTCCACCTTAATGTTTGGATAAGTTACTGAAAGTTTTCCCTTCAAACAAGGAAAAGAAACACATGTACAGGTAGTTATAGATTATGTATTTACCATCTTCGCAGGGGCCTTGAACCATCAGACTACACACCATCTGTTCCCAGGCGTGAGTCAGATATACTATCCACAGATTACTCCCATCGTCCGTGAAACGTGCAAGGAGTTTGGGGTGAGATACAATTACAAGGAGACATTCTTCCAGGCGCTTGGTTCGCATATCAACCATCTCAAGACATTGGGGCAGGAAAGAGAAAAACCACAATTTGCTTGATCCAGGAAGGACTGATTTTGACGATGACCACTTGAAAGAGAGTGGAATGGAATCCTTAGAAATTTCAAGAGTTGCACTATTGTCTTTGCTTTTACCGAATTCGTCTTATAGGGAAGTTGTTGCCGTCCTTTTTTCCCAAACTCAACATTCCTTTCCATAATATCATTCAAGCCAGCTAACCTTTTTGTAGAAATTTAGGAACAAAACTCACTTAGATTCATTGCTGTTAAATTTGTCACCTAGAGATGAACCGGCAAACTGGCTCTGTATCTTAAGGGGAAGTTCTCTGGGACTTGTTCAGGGAATTGACAAACCGAGCCACCTTTCTCTTCGAGGGAGGGGTAGAAAAGAGGTGGCCATAAGCTTCTACATCTTAAAAAAACGCGTTTTGGCCAATTTTTTTGCCCGCCCTCAGCACCGGTTAAAGTGGCTTATCACAGTTTAAATCCCTTGTGCTTTAAGAATGAGTTAGTGCTATCATTTTCTCACTACAAGTTTCCATAGCAACTTTTAGGCCTTCAAAAAATCCTCAATTGTTTTATCCCCGACGTTTTGCAGATTTGAAAAAAGGACATCTAACTGGGGCTATAATGAAAGAGCTATGAAGGAAATTTTACCGTTCTATAATCCTACCAAATGATATCTCGCTGCCGAGTTAATGAGTAATTTCAGGAAAATTGTACTAAGTAATGAACACCGAACACTGCAAAAGTCATTGCCTTCCAAGCAGGTGTGATGAAGAAAGTACATGTTACCACAGAGAACCGTTAGGGTAGACACATCAGTAGAAGACAAATGTAAGAGGATAACTACGTGTGTAAGCTATTTTCGTTTGTGTTTGTTTTCGATCTGTCCGCTGCTGTTTCATAATAGGCTTGACTTAAACGCTGGAGAAAGGAAGAATTAAGTCGATGATGTATGCTAAGAGTTTGCAGTCAATTACGGTGAGATGTTTGGAATTCTCTACCGTGTGTAAACTTAGTAACAGGAACTCGAATGAAAAAATTCTAGTTCTGAGACACATTGGTAAAGAGCTTATGTTAAAAGTTTCATAAATAAAGGGGGATGAGTTTCTAAAGAAACTGAGGTGCTACGTTGGCGGGGGAGTGTATCGAGATAATTTAGTTTTATCAACTGATTTGATAAATGTAAATAGAGTCCGTCCACTGCTGTCTCGTAGGTTTGCCTTAAGGTTTGAATGAGGTAGAAAATAAAAATGTAATTTTATGCAAAAAGGTTGAAGTGTTTTGGCTTGGTGTTAAGAATCCTGTAGTTTAGTTTGTGCGGCGTGCGCACCGCTTTGCGACGCCACGTGTTTATACTTGTCACGAAATCTAGTCATTAAGTTTACTTCCTACCCTCACAGACCGAAAAACTCGTTTTTTTTTTTTGGAGTAGATTGAAGTTAGACATTTTAACTAACGTTTACAGAAAAAAAATTAAAAATCTCAAAAAGCGTCCGACTTATTTAGAAAAACGTATTTTCAAATAAAAGTTAATAAATCAGGAAGGTGTCATAATCTTGTAAATGGCGAACCCCCCGGGGAATGTTCGCGGCAATTTCATATCGTTTCAATATTTTGTTTATCTCGCGCACTTGACAAAATTCACACGTGGAAGTTATCTGCTCGTGGAAAGTCTTTTCTCATGGATGAAAAACATAACTCAAAATTAGAAAGTAGTCCTTGGGTAAAGAAAAAGAAGAAAAAAAACAGGCCCAAAGAAGAGAGAAATGGCAGCATTTTGTCAAAAATTTAAACAGTCCTTGCTGAAAGCGACAAAGGCTCTTTGTTTGGCTTGGAGCCTTCGACTAATCTCCTCTCGCAGTCGTTCTTTGTCTCGGGATCCCTGTGTCTCCCTCCCCACAAACTGTAAGAGAATTCTCTTACAGTTGGAAACTCGGGGTTAAAGCCGGGAAATCGCTTAAATCGCAATGGATCGGGAAAATAACCACACAGAAAGTAAAAACAAGCAAAGTAGATACGGTAAGCTGTATTTTATATATAATTCTAGTGAGTATTTATCTACTTGAACCGTTTACCTGAAATCCCATACAAATCCTTTATATTCACGGCAATTTTAGAGGGTCCCCAATAGGTTTTTCGGGATCCGGGATTTGGCTTATTTGAAGGCCGGGATTCGAGATTTTGAAGGAAAAGGGGGGACGAGATTCGGGATTGTATTTATGACCGGGACACGGGATTTGGCGATTGTAACAGGCGGGAATCAGGAAATGTCGCTTTAAAGAAACCGAGATTCGGGAATTTCGGAGGCTAGCTCATCTTATTAACGTCGGAAATGGTCGGAAATAGTCGAACAAAGACCTAGGTGACATCCACGTTTTCCACGACCCTGTCACGCTGCTCTGTGACCCCTATGGTGATCTGTGGTCTAGTTTCGAGAACCTTGGACACCTTGGCCGTAATGAGAATCCAATTTGACAATGTCTTTGTGACCTTTGTTATTTGTTGACTGTGATGTTTCTAGTATCAAGCTTATACATATCCTGATCGGTGCGCGTGGGATATTCGACGCGGGGGAGACTAGCTAAGTTATCGTTTGCGTAGTTTAACGCGCCCTAGCGATGTCGGTTAACATCGACAATGATGCTGTCAATGTTATTAGCTGCGTAGCTTTTATGAGAAGGGGAAGAGCGGAAATTCGTCTCTTGTTTTGTTGCCTCTACTAATTTAGACTTTTGGAACTATTACATTGCATTGCGAATGAAGACAATGAATTGCGAGAACTTCGACCGTGAAAAATGACATGGCGAGTGTTATAATCACACGGGTAGCCCAAGCTCTGTCACAGGCTCTTTCACAGTGAATAATTAAAGAGTTTGTATAGTGGTTTAGTTGGACTTGTTTTTGAGCTCCCTTAAAGTTGGGCGAAATAATCAAAGAAATAAAGTCTTACCTTCATAGAGACTAGTCTGTGTTGTTCTCCTCGCGATTTGAGGCCGTTTGATGTGTTTTAGCTTGACGCCCTAAATTACAGTGCATAAAATACGGGAAGATCGGAAACTCTCTATGAAGGTAAGACTTTATTTCTTTGATTATTTCACACAACTTTGCATTTACGGAGCTCAAAAACAAGTCCAACTAAACCACTATACAAACTCTTTAATTATTCACTGTGAAAGAGCCTGTGACAGAGCTTGGGCCACCTGTGTTATAACTAACAACGACGAGGCCGACGATGATGTTAGTGGAATTCCGTCGTTGGATCGCGAGGCAACTTTTTTGCTTGGAACGGTTTCACGTTTCGGAAGAACTGTTCGCTTCAATAGCAGAATTATAGTTTAATTGCAGCCAATTGCTAAAGAAGCTCCTAGATGATAGCAATCATCAAACTGGAACATTTCGCATTAAATTTAGCCGTAGGTGACCAAAGCGTACAATAAGAGTTTGTATGGATTTAAATTCAAACTATCTCTGTTTTTTCCTTTGAAAGCTACAATAAAGAGACGCGTACTCTTTAATTCGCGTCAAAATCGGTCAAATGGCTAACAGAAGCGTTTCGGCGACATAAAGAGGACACCACTTAGAGAGGTTCGAACTTTATCGTCGCTTTTCAAAGGAAAACAGAAATAGTTTTCGTTCGAAATTGAAATCCATACAGGCTCTTATTTCCACCTCTTATAGTACGCTTTGGTTACCGGTGATTATGGCATTTTGGGCTGGAAGAACTGGGGTCGAAAAGAATATATGTTTCAGTATCTGTTGAAGACAACTGTACTCGATTTTATGGAATTTCCAGATGATCGTTGCCATGGCTGAAAATTGTGAATGAGCAAACTGTCTTCTGAGTTGCGATTGACGGTGACTTATCATATGTGTAGTGAACAGTGAAGATGCCGTGGTACGTCGTGATATGTACTCTTAAAGGGGAACTAAAGCCTAAAATTGGTATATTGTTTGCATTCATTTCTTGTTAGCTTTAGAGGAGTAAGGTAAAGTGTCGATATTCATTTTCGTTCACTTCTTGTTTTTTACAAGAAAATTCGATTTGAAGTTGCCTTTTTCCAGCTTTTAGAGGTGTAAGACCGTTGGCTCAAAATAGGTCAGCAGCGGTCGTTTATGACGTCAGTGGTGGGAACCAACTTAAGAAAAACTTGACTGTTACTATTTCATTTTCGTAGTTAATCCCCATTACAAGTCACGCAACTTCGATAACTCCATAACCAAACCAAATTTCTGTAGGAAGAGTACGGGTTTATTATCTTTCTTCCCCACCAGTGACGTAAGAGCGAGCTAAAATGACCGCTAACATCAATTTTCTGAGCCGCCGTACTACGAGGCCAAAATACCACTTTAAACTATTTTTCCGAGGCGAAGTTGGGCCCAAAGACTGAAAAAAAATCCTCGAACATTGCTATTTGAACTATAAGCTGCAATTTAAAAATGGTTCATTTTTAGGCTTCAGTTCCCCTTTGATGCTATTCATTGATCGCTATCATCTCCGAGAGACACTTTTTTCAGGGATCGAAGTGATCCGGAAGGCAGCTGTTATCGAACAAAAGAGGCAAAACAGAAAATAAGAAAAAAAAAAAACCAGCTATAAAAACCATGAAAATAACTCATTGACTGACGAAACTCGTTTAAAACCAGTCATGAAAAACAAATGAACTAGATCATCGTTTTAGTGCAGAGAGATACAGCTAATTCAACGTAATAGTCAGTGCTTGAGTCTGCTGTGAGGGAATCTGAAACGGAACTTCAAGGATCATTTTTGCTGAAGTAAGGAATTAAGAAAATATGACCGGGATCGGGATTAGCCCGTAGAAACCGTCGGGATCTCGGGATTGAGGGAAAATTCCGGTCGGGATGGCGGGATTGAAGAACCCTATTGGGGACCCTCATTTTAAATTACGCAATATGAAACCACATATATTAATGATTAACCTCTCACACTGAGCTTGGGCCGCCTGTGTTGTCACAAGCTGCTAGTCAGCTTTATGTTATTGTGATGGGCTGAAAGCTTTTAAAAGAGAACAGAACAGAACATGATAACAATAAATAGGAAATAATATAATCGTCCTAACTTTAAAAAAGAGATTCAATCTTGATAGAGCTGTTATATCCTAAACCATAAACCTTGAAAAGGGTAAAACTATTCAAGAGCTCAAAATGGAAAGAATAGATCATCCCATCTTTTATATCATTGTTAAGTCGCTACTTGAACTTCTAACTTTTGAATGAAAGAAGTTCTTGCTATAGAAACTTTCCCACTTGAAAAAAAGTGAAATCAACCCTAGTAATGTTGATTACTTGCATTGAAGTAATAAATGTCTCCATGTAAAGTAATTTGACCATGTTGATCAGCCTGTTTGCCACGAAGACTATCTTTCAGTTCATATTTGAAGATCTGAATATGTTCATTGCTCGCGTTTAAATTCAGATGTTCATCGAAACACGAGGAACTTTGGTATTTCATTTGCATCTATACAATAACGTTTGAGCAAGGTCCAACACCGTGGGCTGGGGGAGGGACATGAAATTTTCTATAAAGACACCACGGGCCTAGTCTCCTCTCGCAGCCGTTCTTTGTCTCGGGATTCCTTTGTCTCCCTCCCCACAAACGGCTGCTCGTGTTGACCAAACATTCCATCCCAGCCGATTGACCAATCAGAGTGCCGCCTTTCGAAATCTGGAAGGCTCATAACATATTCACCTCGCCAGTGCGTGGGAACATGCGGCTGTTTCTCAGCGATTATCGGACTGACGGGTCGAGTAGGTAGCAGTATTAGCTGATGCACCAGAACGTTGAGGCTTACAAGGCAGAGATATTAGCCGTTCAACTGTAGGACTTGCAGGCAACGTATCAAACTTTGCCTATTGTCTTGGTTAGGATTTTTTAAGACAATGAAGCTTTTGTTATCTGTCTTTTGGGATTTTTCTGTTCGGTGACGCGAACTTAGACTCGGGTTAACTTCGCTCTAGTTCGCAAACTTTTAATGATGACATTTTGGTTCCCCACGGGAGCCTACTAGGGAAAACACAGAAAGATTAGCAGGGGGTGAGTTAGTAATGTCAGTACGTCGACATGACGCGCCTGTCTGAAGGACGCGACATGATTCACGAAGGTTGATTCACACTATGGGATTCAAGTTGCAATCATGGTGTAAGCTTGTCGCATGCGATAGAGTCCTCACGTGTAATGCTCCTCTCCAGTACACAGTAAATAAATAAATATAAAAGTTTGCGACGTATTTTATCAGTAAAAGTGATTCATTCCAGTCATGTTATTGCGAGTAAGCGTTGTCGGAAAGCTGAGAGCGATTAAACTTGTTTTGTTTTAAACTTGTTTTTGTTTTGCCCACGCGAAGCCGTTTTAGAATAAACAGAGAGCAGGCAAAAAAAAACTGGTCGTCCTGGAAATTACCTCTTTAAGAAAAGAAAGGAAAGCAAACTGCGTGCGTTCTTTTTTCAACCACTGACGCAAGGAATGTAAAATAAACGCGCGCAAAGCGACAGACCACAATGTGAAAAAACAATGTGCTCATCAAGTTCAAAAAAATACTTCTACCTACAAATTAGGAAAACCACTAAATCACAAAGAATTAGCTTTTAGCCTTACACTTTGCAATGCTAAAGGGCGTCTTTAAAATGAGAGTGTAACTAACTATTGCATTTTAGGCTTTGAAAGAGGGCAGGCAAAAAAAACTGATCCTGGAAATTACCTCTTCATGAAAAGAAGAGAAAGAAAACTGCGTGCGTGTCTTTTTTCAACTACTGACGCAAGGATTGAAAAAGAAACAACGCTGTTGTTGTCAAGCCTCAGGAACAAAGAAAGTGTGATTTCACACCTTCTTACGTTTGAGTGATATCGCTTTTCGGACAGGGCCCGAAAAGCGACATTGACGCAAGGATTGAAAAACAATGTGCTCATCAAGTGCAAAAAAATACTTCTACCCACAAATTATATACAAAGTGGTAAACGTGTGCGAGAAACCAATTGTGGGAGGACATTTCACAGCGGTTATTTATGAGCGCGCGCGAAAAAAACCTTCATTTCAAGAATTCCTGCCAGCATGGATCGAAAGCGTGAAATCCTAGATTACATCTGCGATGAACGCCTCGATTTATTGGAGGAACTAAAAGGAAAGAAAATCAAACTGCAAGAGACAGTTGCATGTTTACCAGAAAAACAAGATTTGTCTTCTGTAATGGAGAATTATCGTTCTGTGGTTGAAAGTGTCGAGAACATGCTGAGAGGACTTAAAGTGCACCTACACTCAAAAAATTTTTTTCGCTTAACGAAGTAAGCTTATTTTTTTGAGTATTTCTGCGCAAAATTTTTTTTATTTGCTCAAATCTTCAATTTTCTATGCCCAGTCAAAATACGGAAAATCGGCCGCCATCTTGCCCCACGACCGAGTTTAAAGAAGAATGGCTCTAGCGGGTAATGTGACGTCAAATCGAGAACACGAAAGTCTGCATCTCACACATTTTCACTTGTTTGGGAAGATTGTCGTCGATATCGTCCGAAATATGCCGACTAGGTGTGTTGTATGAAGATTGTATGGAGCGCGATACCCTCTTGCAAATTTCGCACGTTGCTACATCCTTCTACAACACACTTAGTCGGCATATTTTCGGACAATTATCGACTACAACCTTCCCAAACAAGTGAAAATGTGTGAAAAGCAGACTTTCGTGTTCTCGATTTGACGTCACATTACCCACTAGAGCCATTCCTCTTTAAACTCGGTCGTGGGGCAAGATGGCGGCCGATTTTCCGTATTTTGACTGGGCATTGAAAATTGAAGATTTGAGCAAATAAAAAAATTTTTGCGCAGAAATACTCAAAAAAATAAGCTTACTTCGTTAAGCGAAAAAAATTTTTTGGGTGTAGGTGCACTTTAATGAATTGGAGGAGAAAGTGAAATCGACACTTCTGTAACTGCACTATGAGCAACCAATCAAATAACGGCTCTTTTAGGAGCCACCAAACACAGTAAAGTCGTGACCAACTGAACAAGATTGACATCTTATTTTTGAAATTTCATTTAAGTTTTGACTGGCGAATTTGATCAGTAAATCTCATGCTGGAAACAGCCGTAATTTCAAGAACTTCTTATCTCTAACGGGAATGTTTTGAAAAAATTTAGCAAGCTTTGATTTTTTTTAAGAGCTATCTAAGAAGGTAAAAGGAATCAGAAAGGCACTGTCAAAAGACGAAACGAGAAGTATATATAAGGAAAGAAAACTACAAGAATTCCTAATCATCTTTCCTAATCATCTGCCGGCCCGAACTATCGACACTAAACAAACGTAATGAACTCGTGTCTTCATGCCGCCACAGAAGCAAAGCCCTCCTACGCAACAACTAAACTGTGAATTTCGCGCTGCATAAATTAGACTAGTTAGATCATGCAAATTATATTGTATATAAGCAATGGTAAAGTTTATTCTCATTAAATCCCCTGATGAGTGGGCGACCACGAAACAGGCTTGTAGGGATGAACTTGTAGTTTACTTGTCTTTTTCCTCCCACGATATATACTTCGCTCTACTTCTATGTATTGAGCACTATTCTACGAAAATCAAGTCACACTTTATATATATATGTATATATATATATAAATCCCCTGATGAGTGGGCGACCACGAAACAGGCTTGTAGGGATGAACTTGTAGTTTACTTGTCTTTTTCCTCCCACGATATCTACTTCGCTCTACTTCTATGTATTGAGCACTGTCCTACGAAAATCAAGTCACACTTTATATATATATATATATAAAGTAGAACTCAAATAAATGTCGAAAGCTTCCAAGTTCACACCCAGTGCTAAACTTATGACGCTCGCTACATCAGCAGATCTTCCGAAGATTCTAACTCTTTCTTTAGTCGAAACTGTTGACGTACACAGGAAACATCCAGATAAATTACTGCAAGTTACTTTCTTCGGGGTATCAGCCATAAAAATTGATAAATGACATATTTAGCTCTACAAACATGAAATTCGGCGAAGTTTTGAGAGATGTTCCCTGCTCAACGCTCATTGGTTGAAGGAAACAAAGGGAATGGAATGTTTGGTTAACACGAGCAGCCGTTTGTGGGGAGGGAGACACAGGGATCCCGAGACAAAGAACGGCTGCGAGAGGAGACTACCACGGGCCGGAAACGATTAAGTTACACTTTGGACGCGTAGAGTAGACTTTTCACCAGAATGACGCATAATGTTTGGGAAAAAAGCTGTCTCGTTAGTCTGAGCTTGTTCAAGGTGAAGAAAAGTCAAAAAGTTTTAAAAACATTTTATCATCATTGGTGAAGCGGCACCAGGGAGTAGTGAATAGTGAGAACGTAAATTAGACCTTTGCATCGCCATGGTGAGTCTGATCCCCGGTGTAATAGCCACAGCTGACGTCATGAGTCACGTACCACCAAACTTCAAATAAATATAACTCAGCTGAGTCACGGTAATTGTGTAGTTAAAGTTCTCGGTAGTTCTCTGGTCCTTATGGTTCTTATACTATCGGACTTCGCATAATATAACTCTTAGTAACGGTAATTGTGTAGTTCTCTGTACTTCTCTGGTTCTCGTGGTTCTCGTGGTTCTCTTGGTTCTCGGGTTCTCTCGGTTCTCTTGGTTCTTGTGGTTCTCGTAGTTCTCTGGTTCATCTGGTTCTCGTGGTTCTCGTGGTTCTCGTGGTTCTCGTGGTTCTCGTGGTTCTCGTGGTTCTCTTGGTTCTCGTGGTTCTCTTGGTTCTTGTGGTTCTCGTAGTTCTCTGGTTCATCTGGTTCTCGTGGTTCTCGTGGTTCTCGTGGTTCTCGTGGTTCTCGTGGTTTCTCCCCTCCCCCCAGGTTGTGCCTAAATCCCACCGGTTAGAGGATTAAGGATTAAGGATTTATATGAATATTGATTGAGAAGATGGTAAATAGTTTTAATTATCTGTTTATAATGTTTTGGTTTTGGTTTCTAGGAATTTTTATATAGGGTTGACCTCCAGATATCCCCTTTTGAGAGATATTGATTTTCTTCTCTTGAATAAAGTATTTTATTACACTACTCTGGAAGTCAGAGGGCCAATAACTAAAATCAACCAATCAAAATGCTCTATTGCCGGTCAATATTCTCTCAGTATTGGACCGGGCACTGTCCCGAATGGTCCCGAATGATACCGCACTTGTGTCCCTTTGAACTTCAGTCGTGTAATAAATCTCTTATTAACCAAGCTTGCTCGGGACCGTACTGGGAGAATATCGGCCCTCGGTCTTTTTTGTACGGACCTCGCTGCGCTCGGTCCGTACTGTCAAGACCTCGGGCTGATATTCTCCCAGTACGGCCCTCGCGCTTGGTTGATAAGATATATGTATGTATGAATATGTATGCATTTATATTTGAAGTTTGATAATACGCGACTCGTGACGTCAACTGTGGCTAGTACACCGGGGATCAGCCCATGATGACGCACAAAGTTTGGGAAACAGCTGTTAATGGCAAATGGTCCAGGGCTTTGAAATACTGAACAGTAAATTACAATTTCACACCAAATCCGGTGAAACATTCTTTCCATGACAGAAGTAGCAAAAAACATATTTTTGGACCTAAGTGTTTAGCAGGCGACTCTCTCCTTGTATTTCTCTTCTCCCTTGCGTTGGTGTTCTCTAGAAACAAAGTAGATCCGTGGCATGCCCTTTGCATTGGAAACTGTGATCAATGTCGATGGCGGACTGTAAGGGGTCCTCACACATATTTTACATCATCACAAAGGCAATCACTTAATAGGTCGGATTTTAGCAACCCGGGTTCAATCGATTCAGAGGAAGACCCTATAGCAGTCAAAGGTTCCCGAGAGTTACCATGGAAACAGAAGCTTAGCCGTTTGTTGTGCCTCGTCCTTTTTGCCAGGTAACTGATAATGAGACATCTAGTGACCCGGAATAAAAATTTCATACGCAAAACGTCTGACTAGTCAATTTTTTTTATCTAAAATAAACACTTCTTTTCTCATTTCACCTTTATGACGTTCATGCTTTTGTTTAGTGGAACCGCTGTACAGACAGTACAAAGGTGAGAACAAAGGATAAATATTTGATTCTCATTACCCTTTGAAGTGGTTCGACTTGGGCCACCAATCACCACAGGCTCGTGTTAAGATATCTCGGTGAAGCGAGCGGTATCAGCTGTGAAGGACAGCTGAGAAGAGTCACTCCTACCCAAACAAATCAGCGAAACTTTGATTGGACTTATCAAAATAATATATTCAATACGTGTGTCATTAGTCAATCAAATTTCGCAAGTGATTCGAAAATTTACAAGTAACGGTAGACTGCTCTACTCTTTTTATTATACAGTCGATCGATCGATCGGCGGACTTATTTTGCTCTGTTCAACATTCTTGCGGAAATATGTCGAGAAAGAGGCAGTTTACCTGGCAAGAGCTTGCCAGTTTGAATCTGGAACATAATGCACACATCGCAATTAACGGGAAGGTAAGAAAGGAATCGACGTCTTTATTATCTAACTTCGCTAAAACTTCAATTACGTGCATGCAATATCTCACGTTTAACGAAGGAAGCTGCATGATTGTTTGCTGTTGCAGTATAACCCAAAATAAGATTTATTCGGAAATCATTTAGATTTGATAGGAGAGAATGCAAATATTGTGATCGGATGTTTGCAAAGTTCTCTTAAAAGCAGTGTCCAACGAGTTCACCTTCACATCTGAATATTTAACTCCCTCTATGGTTGATTGAATTCAAAGCTTATATGCGTATGAATCAGGGGCTCCATTAAAAGCGGCCGTCGGTAGTCAATGGTGGAATATAAGCCCTCTTGCTGCTGTCGCCTCGTTCGGGTTTCCTAACAGTTCAATCAATAACAGCTTATTGTGAATATACACTTAGCTACAATAAAGGCGAACCTTCACAGACAGAACGGGATCGGTATCTGCGAAAGCACGCTAGCTAATTTACAGGGGTATTCCACAAAACACAATAAAACTAAAGTTAAAAGTTGAACATGGAATACGCTATAGTTATAATTATAATAATAAATTCCTAATAAATATATCTTGTATCGAAATAAATACTGAATTCAATAAATAAGCGAGAAAATTATAAAAATTGCACTAAGCCGACTTGTCTAATGGATCTCATCTTAAAAGACTTAAAATTGGTTATATTTCTAAACCTGTTCGGAAGTGAATTCCAGAGTTTCGGACCAATATAACGGACTGAGTTCAAGCCATATGTAGTAGACTTTGGCTTGGGTAGCGAGAGAATATAGTCACCTCTTAAATTATAGTTAACGTCCTTCCTATGAACTATCAGGTCTTGTATACTTTTGGGCGCTAAAGAATTGTGAACGGCGTTAAAAATAGACAATATAAGTTTAATTAATCTTTGTTGTTTTAAAGATGAGAGGCCTAATGCGTTAAGAAGTTATGGATAGCTCGTGTACTTATCCCTGAAAACAAACCTGATCGCGCGCTCGTTTAACCTTTCCAATTTATCTGCGGCACTTTTGTTATAGAAATTCCAGGTTTCACTGCAATAACTTGAAGTGAGGAAGGATAATTGCTAAATATAGGTCGAGCCTTGTTTCGAAGGGAAGCATTTTCTTCATTCTTTTAAGAACAGCTATTTGCTGTGAAACTTTCCTACATATTTTAGCAACATGATTATCAAACTTCAATTTGTTATCTATCGTTATACCTAACATCTCAAATTCTTTGGTCACTGGGATGCTGGAATTTTCACACTTGAAATCAAGTGGGGCATCAGAATTTCCCATCACAATGGCTTGATACTTAGAATTGTTCCTTTTCAGACCATTATCATTATACCATTTATCGACAAGCTCCAGATCAGAGTTTATAGCACTCTCAACTTCTCTGTAGTCATTATGAGCAAAGAAAATTTGCGTGTCATCTGCGTAGCTAGAGAGTTTGCATCTTTTCACGATGATATGTGTTACTTTCTTTGTTGGACCCAAACTTCCGTTGAAGAAACAGACAAGCTTTGCCCATGCATCTGTCTTAATCTAAAAATAATCAAAGCTGCTTTGGGTTTCTAAATTGCAAAATTGATTTTTTCCGTGCGAAAATCGTTTCATCGATCACTGAGTCTCATTTTTAACAGCGCTGAACATCAAAAATGGCACAAATTACCTCGCTTGGCCAGCAAAGCCAAGTTTCAAATCTGAAATTATGCTTTGGATTTTACGAGGTTACTAGCCTAATTTTCTACGGTGAAGCCAGTGAGTAGTATCACGATCCTACTTTCATCCCGTAACGCCTAATCACGATGGTCTTTTAATAAAGATGAGCGCATAGAAAAACACTCAAAGGACTTATTGGAAAGCCTTATGGCTATCGTCAGAGTAGTCTTTAAAGAGATGCTACATGATAACTCAAAAAGCTTCCATGAAACAGTTCGTTCTTCACTATATTTTGGGGTCCGACTACACTAAAGAGTTAAAATTTTGGCTAGAAGGGCAGAATGTACAGTACACATTTAAATCATGCACATTATAGGTTTTAGTGGATTTAATTATCGTTTCTTATCTTCTTCCTAAGGTTTATGATGTGAGTAAATTCCTTTCTCGTCACCCTGGGGGTAAAGATGTCCTGTCTATGGCAGCAGGGAAGGATGTTACCATCGTTTTTCAGTCGTATCATGCCTTCAGCGACGTTCCACCTAAGTAAGCTGCAATGTTTCAATAAAAATAAATACATCAGAGGTACCGTAAGTCAAACTTTCTTTAAATAGATGCAGCTGAAATCTAAGAGTTTCTTGCTTCAGGAAACATTTTGTTACAAAGTAACGAAGCTTGTTGTTGTTTCGAATAAAAGTTAATCGACCTGGGCGCGGTTTTTACGTCAGGGAATCACTTGCATCGTGACGCAAGTTTCTCTTTATCTAACAATCTAATATAGGGCTGCTATTGACGGACATCTTATAATGATCTGTTTTTTTCCCCAGAATGCTAGAGAAGTTTTATGTCGGTGATTTACTTTCCACGCAGCATCCTACTTTCCCAGAACCTGGGTAAGTTAAAGATTATACCGCAATCGGATGAATGATAATATGTACTTCTAAGAAAAGAAAGAGCAAACAAAACAGCACAAAACTTAATGATGATAAATTTTTAAACTTTACGAGGAAGGGAGGTATCCGTTATGCCAGCGGCTACAAATTTCCTCTGTCTTTTTTTTTTTTTTTTTTGACAGGGCTTTTTACAACACAGTGAGAGAAAGGGTACGGAAACATTTCGAGGACACAAAACAGGTAGCGATGCCGTTGTGAAAAATTTATATTAAAGAAGATGACGTAGATCTAGAAATTGTCTAAGATAAGATTTGTGCTGTCCAATCAAGATATTCTTTTCCTCTAAAACCATCGCACTTAGCGGCAACCCTCTGACAGTCCTTTTTCAGAGGTACTTTAGAGGTAATTTGGATATATCAACAAAGTTGAAATGGTAAATTGGCCACCGTAACGATTACAAAAGCTGACGTTTCGAGCGTTAGCCCTTCGTCGGAGCGAATAGAGGAATTGTGGGTTGTGTGTACTTTTAAAGGCAGAAAATGGAGCTACGTTATTGGTGAGGTACCTTGAAGCCTTTTTTGGCCTGATGTATTTAATCCAGCACTCCAACCAAGGAGATTGCTGTCCAATCACGATATTCTTTTCCTCTTAAACCATTGCACTTTGCAACCCTCTGACAGCCTTCTGACAGTCCTTTTTCAGAGGTACTTTAAAGATACCTTGAAGCCTTTTTTGGCCTGGTGTATTTAATCCAGCATCTCAACCAAGGATATTAATCTTGTAAAAAATATGAACCGCTGGGGATTTAATTAATCTGTGGAAAAGTTATGTAGGAAGGTGAGCTAACTTCTTAAACCCTTCCAAGATCATCCATCTCATTTTAACTACGACATCCCACAGTCGGGAATTTCAGAATAGTGGAAAGTAGCCTTGATTTCAAAGAGTTGTTTATAGAGTTTTCGAATAACTTTGGTTTCCAACCATTTGTAATAGGATCCGAAGAACTCGGGATGGATGTGGTTGAGGTACTTTGTCATCACAGCGATGACGATTATTCTGTGGTTTGCTCAGGTAACGGTTTTTATACGTGTTTATAACATAGCCAAAGTAAAGCGCGCGCTCTGATTGGTCAATTTAGCGTTCCCAATTTGCCCATGGGTGTACGCTGCTGACGTGAGCAAATGCAAAGACTATTTTTCCGCGCGCGCTTGTTTTTTCTGGTCGCGTAAGATTTGTTAAATAAAAGGGAACTCTTTAGCTACAATGTATCAATGTTATGTTATTAAACAAATGGTAAACACCACAGCGTACACTATTGAGTATGGATGCACTTGTGAGGTGTGCTAAGCACTCAAGAAGCTAGAGTCGCTCTCGGCTGTCGCCTCGCGCGACTCTTACGCTTCTTTCGTGTTTAGCAACCTCCCGCGTGCATCCATAACTCAATAGTGTACGCTGTGGTGTTTACCATTTGTTAAATAGAGGGATAAAGACATGGGACATATGGCTAAAGTTTGAGAGAATTGACGCAACTAAATCCTCAATTTGGATGGAATTGTCATCAATAATGACTAAATTTTATTGGTCTTTGATTGTTCTTGAACTGTTATGTTCTTACCAAAAGAGACAGAGTTTATTAAATTTTTTTTATTTTTTATTTATAGATATTCTTGTCCGCACAAAATTTCTTCTTGGCTTGTGTCGCGGGATTTTTGCATGGATGGTTCACTGCCTTATTGTGCATGTTAAATGTTCACGATGCCAGGTAAATGAAATCATGTATTTTTATCGTTGTAACCGATAGAAAAGACTCACTTTCAAGCAGTCCCATAAAAACCAAATGAAAAGAACAAGGGAGAGACTTACTATCGACTATGATAGGCCATCACTGAATACAAAATAAGTTCATTCACCACGGAACCAACTCATAATAAAGCAGTAACCGCTATTTTCTCCAGATGTATTTTGAAGCCAAGCTAAACCAAAATAGCTCTCCATCGTTTTCTCAAAGTAGAGTTTCTCTGCTGGAAACAGCAATTACGACCATTTGGTGACGGGTTACTTATCAAGTGATCATTTATAAATTACTTTGGGACGCTCTGGAAGATAAAAAGTAAAAATTCTGATAGGGATACTTTAGTTTTTACTCTATCTCATGCAATATTCTAAACGGTTCTTAGCCTTGCAATATAAAGTTTTAATCATATTGTTGGACTGAGAATTTTATAAAAAATTGCGAAACTTCTTGTTCACATTTACTCTCCATGACGTAACAAATTTCAGCAAATATATATTTTTCAAGAATTCTAGAACTGTTTACTAAATGCTTGGCAAACGTACATGAAACAGTTTAGCTCAGTTCACTGAGTTACAAGCTGGTTTGAATGTGGGCCTAGACAAAGCGGAACATTTAAGTATATCGACGCCCGCTCTTGAAATTAAATGGAAATTTGTTTTCTTGTTATGTTTCAGTCATTTTTCTGTGACAAGTAATCCTTTTGTATGGAGACTAGTTGGCCATATGCATGACTATATAAATGGAGCGTCATACTTCGTTTGGGTACATCAGGTTGGTAATAAAAATCTAAGGGTTAGCTCAAAGTTTGAGCTAAACCTTAAAATTCTTATCAAGCTAGAGTTGTCCGGGTTGTGAGCTGTTGTTGCCACCTTTATTTAGTGCGACACCACCCTTAAAATCACAGAGGTCCCTTTGGTCATTTGCTAAAAGTAGGTTACAATAAGAGTTCACCTAAAATCGTTGAACTCTTGACTGGGACTGTGAATATTCTGTAAAAAATAAAAAACACCTATTCTAGGGCAGTTTGAGTTTTGTTTGAGACATGCAGGGTTTTAGGCATGTTTCAAAACATGATACCTCAGGCCTGCGCAGCCACAGTTCGAGTACAGCATTGTTCAAGACCTGGGCTAAACAATGTTCCAGACATGTTTCCAGACTTGTTAAGACTTTTTCATAACTGGTTCGAGCCAAAGTTACAAAAAGAGTTCCAAAATTGGATTTCAGACTGTTGTTTCTAAGCAAGGTACCAGACGTGGTTTTTAAAAAGGTTCTAAGGGTTACGCCTAGGAAGGCGTTTACACACAATCCCAAAACTTGGCTCCAGATGTGGGCTTGAAGCGTGGTTTCGTTGGTTCCGCCCATGCCTCAAAACATGCTTCCATACACGCAGTCCAAGAAATCATAGTAGGCATGCTTTTAATTACACATGGCTTGAGGCATCGTACTACCCTAATTCTAGAAATTAAATTTCGGCCTCAATACATTTGTGTCTTCGCTTTCTTTTTTATTTTGTTAGCCCCCCCCACCCCCCCACCGCCCCACCGCCCCACCGCCCCACCCACCGAGCTGTGCTATGCGATCTCGCGCATTTCGATCAAAATAAGACAGTTAACTTTTCACAAAAAGTATTCTTTATTACATTTATTATCATTATAATGATATTAATTTCTCTACCTCAGCATATATTTGGTCATCATCCCTTCACCAACATCGATGGGGTCGATCCGGACATCAGCACTGCAAAAAAAGTAAGTATTTATTATTAACACTATCATGTGCTTTGTTTACTTTGAGGTTTATTTTTAGGGTCCTGATTTATGGTACTTCTAGTTTTATACGTTCACAGAAAGGAAGGAAGAGTAATTTGATCATTTAGATTTTCATAAAGAAAATTTTATTTCTTCGCCATTTGAAGAAAAGGATATTTGGTTGAACTGTCGGAAGGGATAAGAGTTACAGGGTTCGACTTCAAAAGGAAACCGGTCTCAGATAAATAATAATAATAAATAAATAATAATTTAGCAATGGACATCCACTGGATCGCTCTTCCTGTCCACTGTTTCCAGATCGAATTGGAATTTAGAATGTTGGTTTTTTCAGATTAACATTATGGTGCGTTTCGAGAAAACGCGAGTTCGAAGATGGAGTTTCTCTGTACTTGTGACAGGTCACACAAGCGCACGTGGCCCACGACATTGTTGTAGTTGCTTGTGACGCCGGATTCATGTATGGTTTTCAATAACAACCAATCACGAGGACGACAAATTTTTGTTATTTTAAAGTCTACAGGTTGAGAAATTTGGTTTGAAAAGCGACGTTAATTACCTTCAATAACTCAATCGGTGTGAGTTGAGTTAGGAGTAGCTACCGCAATGAGCTTGCGCTTTCAAATTCCAAGATGGACTGGAAACTTTTGTTACGTTATAAACATAGATAAAGGATATAGTATACAAAGCAAGACTGTTTTAAAACACGAATTTAAGGCTATGATAGCGATGCCCCTTCCGACAGTCCAACCAAATATCCTTTTCTTGAAATGGCGAAGAAATCGAATTTTACGTATGATGTACGATCCTCGCAGTAGATAGCGCTATTTATGCAATAGCGAAAATCAGACCTGAAAAAAATCAGGCCTGTACGGGACTCGAACCACTGACCTCTGCGATACTAGATACAGAGGTCAGTGGTTCGAGTCCCGTACAGGCCTGATTTTTTTCAGGTCTGATTTTCGCTATTGCATAAGTAGCGCCATCTACTGCGAGGATCGTACATCATACGTATCTAATACCGCAGTTCAAAATATATGAACTTCATATATTCATTGCATCTCAAATCGAATTTTCTTTATGAAAATTTAAATGATCAAAATAAGCCTTCCATCATTAAACAAATGTTTTCCAATTCTCAACAGAAGCCAGATATGAGACGAATCAAGTGGAGCCAGAATTGGTTACCTCGGTACTTTAACCAGCATGTATATATGCCTTTAGTATATTGCTTGGTAAGTTAATGCATTGTGTTTCAGAGAGCTAGCCTCTTCTCTCTATACTTCGTGAAAGTAATTCACCTACGCTCACGTTTCTTGAGTTAACCGAGTGTTTTTTGATTAACACTATGCTTGCATGGACTTCTTTGTTTACAACAGCTGGGCTTCAAGACTTATCTTCAGGATTTCACTACATTTATATTCCTGAAAAACAGTGAGTTCAGAACTTTGTTTAACGAACTTTTTTTTTTAATATTTAATCTTGAATATGACATATTACAAAGAATTGTGTTACTTTTCAAAAAAAAAAAGCCTTGGATGAAATTTGGAGACGAAATAACCTTATTTAAGTTGAAGGTATACTGGGAAGCGACTTAAATGGTTTGCTAGCTAGGATCAAAAGTGAAAAGACAACAAACAAACAATCGGCCATGTTTGTACAAAAGAGATACGTGGGGGAGGTACAAGGGGGCTACTACAACCCTCATCCTTCACTTAAATTCAAGGTAGTGGTACTTTTTTAGTCGATCCTAACGCGTTTAACTGTAACTACATGGGTCTTTTTTTTTTCCATAAACTGAAACAGACAACTCGTACTGATATATGTTAAAGCAACAACTCCTGTTAGCTATCTTAGATTAAATGTACCAACGTTGACGACTTTACAACTTACTTATTTATTGTTCTGTTCAATTTTCTCAGGTACCATGAGGCTCAATCCACCCTCAAAATCGCATGTAATTGTGTTTTTTAGTGGAAAACTTTTCTTTTTCATGCAGAAAGTGATTCTTCCCTGGATGTTGCTATCATTTTGGAAAATGGTAAGCTTCTGTTTGTCTGTCAATCTTACTATAATAAACATATCGGGAGGTCTCGTCACAAGCTGAAGCTCCTTTTTTCGAGTGAAGAGCATCGCGGAAAAACGGTGATGGTACAATCTTTGAATAGGTCATAGATTGCAATTAGCCCAGAATTGTGCGGCACGGCTGATCTTATGTGGTCGCAAGCATGATCACGTTACTCCTTTACTGAGGTAACTGCACTGGCTCCCCGCGGAGCAGAGGATTATTTTTAAAATCTTATTTTTTACTTTTAAAGCTTTAAACAATTTATGCCCTAGTTATATTAGTGACTTGTTAGAAACTTATAAGCCTACTAGGTATTTGCGATCATCGAGTAAGAACTTGTTAGTGATTCCTCGCTCCAAGTTGAAATCTTATGGCGATCGCGCCTTTTCTGTCTCTGCACCTAATCTGTGGAATGACATTCCTGAAACCATAAATGTAGTATAGATCTTAACACTTTTAAGCGTAATCTTAAAACTTATCTTTTTTAAGCGTTATTTTAATGAATGATTATGTTTGATTATTTTACTTTTTACCTTGATTGTGAAGCGCCTTAGAGCTTTAGATAGGGCGCTATATAAATTGTCATTTATTTATTATTATTTCTTGAATCCGATCAAGAATCTAGGATTTAAAGCCATTGATTTCAACATACAATTAAGGAAACAATCTTTGATTAAGGGAAATAAAAGCGAATTTCAGTTTGTGAAATTATTCCCACATGTTCTACATTGTATACTCGAAAGTTCTCTGATTGAGTGTCCTCTTGTTGCTGGGTAAACTTGCACAATGTTGGCGGGGAATAAATCTTGACTAGGCATATGCATGGTTGTTGAACTTCGTCATCAAAACTGTGCAATCATCCCATTCCATGCAAATTTTAATTATTCTTTTTTAAATATTAGGTAGCTCTCTTGTTTCTCGCTGAGATAGCAGCAGGTTATTGGTTGGCTCTTACATTTCAGGCATCTCATGTTGTAAGCGAGGTATGATTGTTTGGACGTGCTCTACAGATTAAAGTTATACTGATATGAAACGAAACGTATGGCTTATTGTAATCAAGAAGGCATTTTTTTTGTTCCCGATTGTCTGAGCGTGTAATAATGATTTTTTTCCGCTTCAATAACAATGGGTTTGGAGTTAGAAAGTTAATTTTAATGTAATTATATCGTCAAACCACAAGAGGATGTCGGCAAATGGCATACTGTGAAATTCATCGCCACCTCGCGTCACATCACTAAAGACACAGGCAACCTTCGCCTGAAACTGAGTAAATATTGCAGTTACCTACAAATCTTTGACATTAAAACAATTTGAGAAGAATTTTCTTGTCTTAAATCACCTCGTAATTTACAACTACATCTGATTAAATTTGATATAACGTATGCGAGTGCACATAAATATTACCCATTTCCCTTTTTTCTTGTATTTCTAGGTCGAATGGCCGCTGCCCGATGAAAAAGGAGTAATGAAAAGGGATTGGTAGGTAACCCCTCTCTTAACCTGTTATCAAAGAGCTGAATCATATTTCAACAATTTCATTTCTGACTGTAAATAACACTTACCAGGAACAAATCGTTGTACTTTTAGGGCAGAGCTTCAGATCGAGTCAACACTGGACTATGCAACAGACAATTGGTTCTGGAATGTTTTTACAGGTGACGTATAAGAGGCTTGGTTACGGTTTGTCTGCTTGAGTGTTTGTCATCTCATATGACTGGCAATTCTATTTTATTGTAATTTTTTTCCTATGTATTGTTTTGTTTCGTCTCTGAAACCTCTCGTGTTTGTGAGATGAACAAAAATGTAAAATCCGAGTTTTAAGTTAGGCCAGATGGAGAGAGCTAAATGATATCTCTGAGCTCTGCCTGAAAAACACGTTCTAGAGTCTTTTATTGGTTCCTTTCGTCATTTGTGTCATTCAATGCCGTCCATACAATGTAGGACAGAGTCATGTGGGCGTCATTTGTGTCATTCAATGCCGTCCATACAATATAAGACAGAGTCATGTGGGCGTCATTTGTGTCATTCAATGCCGTCCATACAATATAGGACAGAGTCATGTGGGCGTCATTTGTGTCATTCAATGCCGTCCATACAATATAGGACAGAGTCATGTGGGCGTCATTTGTGTCATTCAATGCCGTCCATACAACATGAGACAGAGTTATGTGGGCGTCATTTGTGTCATTCAATGCCGTCCATACAATGTAGGACAGAGTCATGTGGGCGTCATTTGTGTCATTCAATGCCGTCCATACAATATAAGACAGAGTCATGTGGGCGTCATTTGTGTCATTCAATGCCGTCCATACAATGTAGGACAGAGTCAGGTGGGAGCCTGAGCGTGTACACTTAAGGTAGCCAATCATCCTTTCCCTTATTTTGCAGGAGCTCTCAATCATCAGACAGCCCACCATCTCTTCCCTGGCATGAGTCAGTTTTACTATCCCCAGATTACTCCCATCGTCCGTGAGACGTGTAAGGAGTTTGGTGTGAGATACAATTACAAGGAGGGCTTCCTTCAGGCGCTTGGTGCTCATATTTCACATCTGAAAGCACTTGGACAAGCGAAGGAAAAACCAGTTGTTACCAGGCCTGATGAAAAAACGGGGTGAAGAATGAATGTGGGTTGTTGAGGACGAAGTGAGCCTGAGAATGAAGTTTCCAAGTATTATAATTTTTTATTATTAATCTGTATAATCAAAATTTTTTCCTTTCGATTTGACAATGTTTAGCAAGGCAATTTAGTTTTAAAGTAGTTCTCAATAGTGTCGAACGTGATCCGAGATTCTATTGGTTTGCTTTAGTTTGCGCTGCAATTGGTCCAGAAAACTACCGCCTTTCTCTCAACAAACCAGATGCAAAACTCTAACGAGTTTGGTTATTTTTACTTTGAGTTCTCATTGACTCTTTAAAAGTACTTTCCTTTCTTCTGATTGGCCGTTGGGATGATTAATTTTGGTTTTGTGTTTTTTTTTTAACTTTCCTACCAAAATGAAATGATGCAAATAAACCGAATGCAAACATGGAGGACCATACCACCACCAGTCCTATCACACAGTCTAATTACAAGCGTGACGCGTTTACTATTAATGTTAGTGCTCAAATCGTGCTGCACAAGGCCTGAAGCTGCAATTAAAAGATGAATTTTTTTAATTCTTGTACTGACTTGCCCAATTAATGTTCGAAATTCACGCACAATTGTTATAATATGTAGCATCAGCAGTGTGTGTATTACTAAAATCTGGAGCCTATTTGTATTAATCGCTACAAATATTTTATCACAGGATCGTTGAAAAATATTACACTCTATTACTCTCCACTTCCCTTCCATACGCTTGAGAACTCCCTTCCATAGAGACCTATCACGCACAAAAAAATTAAAACAAAAGTAGCTACTAAAGTTTCCAATTCTAAAAATTGGACAAGTGAATAGCTTAAGACCGTTTATCGATCCTTTGGATACCAATGCTTTTAAGCATTACATTTCACAGTGAAATTTCAGCGAACGTGTTTAATTCAAACCCAAAAGGGGGTTTTTGAACGAGGTCTAATGAACATCGTAGTTTTTGACAATCAATTTCTCAGCTCGGGGCCCTCTTGATACACTTCACCAAAAGCTACGTTGACATAAATGTCTGGCTAAAGCAAAGACGGATTATAACGTGTCTTTTGATTGACAAAGGTTAACTTGCGTTTAAATAACCTATGCACGAGGTCTCTATACTCGAAGGAAGACCTCTTTCCAGATATGAAAGGGTGATGAGAACAATTAGTTTCTTGGTGTTGAAAATAATTACTGCGTTTAGGGGCAGTATTCACCAGTAGCGGTTTTGATTCTTCAACGAGAAGCACTCAAGGCACGCTTTTAACACACCTACATCAACTGCCAAGAAGGTGTTTTAACCTTACTTCGCTGATTTTTTATTTTTCCTTTTTAATCGAAGCCTAAGATATCTCTTACAAAAGTCCCTCTGGCATGAAGACCAGTGGACTCGGTTGTTCGTAGGGTTGATAACACTATCCAGTGGATGAATTCCTATGCAGTAGATAACACCACAGTACGTTTCATTAGCACATCCGCTGGGTGGCCATTCTTCCATTAGATGGCGTTATCTGCTCTTTGAAAAACTGGGCCATGGTCTTTATTTTGCTCAAAGTTTCATGGTATTCTGGAGTTAACGTTTCCTTTTATTGTTGTACACGTGCTTCGCCCTTCCTTTTTTCATTGAGAGCAAAACAGTCTTTTATGATACTCTTGTTCTAGGGATTTTTCCCATCAAATCCCGACTACAACGACGTACATCCTTTACGAAACGAAACAATGTCAGAAGACACAAGATCGTCTTAAGTTCATTACAGTAATTAACAAGTCCAGGGTTCGACTCAAGCCAGAACTAAATCGATGCTAGCGTGACACAACATGTTACTTGTCATGCAACCCAAATTCACGTCGTCGACCTAGCTTGCTCTCTTGTGACTCCGGCCGTCTTGGGCATTTTCTTACTGGAGCTGTCTTCTAGCTCCTTGGCTTTGTAATAGTGAGGTGCTACCTCCAACAGCCATTTGTTTTCAATCTCTATGATCTGGTAAGAAAGTATTCATTTTGGTAACAGGCTTCTAGTTTCAAACCCTGCCCTCATGTACGAGACAAAGTACATGTAAGCGGTAAAACTAGCTTGTTTCTCTGGATTGGAAACGCCAGACAAATCAGTGTTTGACTGAGGAAGGGAGACTGATTTTGTTTCATATATTTCGTGAGCTTTGAGATACTACAAGCGACCAAAAGCGTCCGTTCAGTTCAAATTTCGTGCTGGACTTCACCATATTGAGCAAATTAATAATTCCTTTCCTTTTCACACTGCACAGGCTTTTTTGCCGCAAAGAGCTTAGATCCAAGAGAGAGATACATAGGTGATGTAATAATGAATGACTCTCAGAATTAAGAATCAGTAGTAAGACTGACATTACCTGTCTCATGAACTCCTTTGTAGTGAACACAAGCTCGTGGTAGATCACCCATCTGGGCTGGTCCTGGAAAAGACTGCTGTTCGGGTGAATCATGACTGTCTGCAAGAAAGAATACCAAAACGATAACAAGACAACTTGCGAGTCCTACAGGCGATACATCTACCAGTCTAAACATGTATTTCACCTGGTTTGATACGACTCGCATAAAAGTAATCTAATCCAACACGGCCTGTCGCTTACATTCATTGAAAACAACCGCACCCATTCGTAGGAATGCAAAAACATAGGCGCTGAGAGGAACCCACGTATTCAAGTTAAAGCCTTCACTGATTAGATATAAATCAAGTAGCTCCACATTCATCCACAGCACTTGTTTTCACAACAAGGCAAAGCAAAGCCCGGGTCCATTACACTTGCATGTCTTGGTTGTGAGAACTAACCCCGGTTGTTCGAAGGGTGGACACCGCTATCCACTGTACAAATCTCTAACCGATGGATAGCGCAGTACGTTTTTTGGACAATTATCCGCTGGAAAGTGATTTTTCTGTTGGATAGCTTTATTCGTCCCTTGAGCAACTGAGCCCTGATTTCAAGAAACGTGTTTATTTGTAAGCGGTTTACATAACACCGGCTGTTCGCATGCACTTTTCCGTGTGTCTCGCAATTTTCCGTGACTCTGAACTTGACCTGCGTAAGACACTCCTTGCGAAGATAATCGCTCAAAGTCTCAATCTCCCTTTCTTTTAAGCTCAGAGCAGATTGTTTTGAATTCTAATGCGAAAAGCGCCTTTACCTGCTGATGTTTTACTGTCCTGTACTGACCACTCTTGCTTAGCCTGGCAGTGTGATAAAAGTAACCTGATGTGATGGCCTAAAAACAAAAGATAGGACAATTTGACGTCGGTATTGTGGTAAAAAACAAATCGACAGTTTTAAAGCGAACTAACAGTGTTGCAGACTCACTCGGTTGCGCCTTCTGAGTCCACAACACTTTGACCACTGTTATGACGAATTTCGTTGTTGATAAGAGTATTTTTTTTTAACAACTTTATTGGGTTTCAAATTATAAGACTTAGATAATCTGTTAAGAAAATAAAAGAAAATAAAACACCCAAATGAACGAGCACGAACGAGACTGAGGGACCCATGCGAGGTGCAGCCCAAATAGAAAATACGCTAGTGAATCTAAAAACTTACACAAATAATAGGGTCCTTACGCAAGGACAACGAGGAAGACGACGACGACGACGACGAACCGGAAGTAATTTTCCATAACTTGGGGGTAGTGCGCATGTCACGACACCACTTCGCTGTCCACTGGAAGTTCACAACGTGAAATCGTGCATTTTTACATCGACTAGTGAACGTATGTATTTAATGGGCTATTTTTTTTTTTTAATCTGTTTGAAAGTTTTTGTCCCCAGAAAACCGAAATATTCTAAGGATATGCCATCTAAATTAGTTAGAAACATTTTTTGATGATACTTTTAGCCGTAGCGTTTTGTAATTCGCTTTACTTTTGTTTCTTATTTGTAGGCACTCATTTAAGAATGGCGGCTATACAGTTGAAGAGCTTGCGGCGAAAGAATTTTGTGATTCCATTGCGTGATTCTGTGGCTGTGTACATCATATATATAATCAAGTACCTCATTGCTGATCATACTAAGTGCAGGGACTGGCCTCCCAAATGGAGGAAGCATATCGCTATTTCTGCACGGATAAGCTAACCTTCGCAGTAGGATGCAAAGGCGGCTTCCATTGCACTCGCCACAGATCTTTGGTAGCAAGTAAAGCTTTCAGGAATTTGGAGGACCTCAGCGACTAGTGGAAGGTCACGCTTTCTGAATCTAAATTCTACCACACACTCTGAATCGTTCATGTCTCCGAGTGAAAACCTTCCACAATTCTCGTAAGGAAAATCTGGATGCTTTGGAATGTGTTCTTCGTATAACAGCAACAGTTCTTCATCGTTTAAATATCCGTGAAAGTGACTAAGGAGAAAGAGCTCGTGAAGTTCGTGAAAAGAAACCATAATGGTAAAACTGGAGCTTTGAAACAATTTTTTTCATTTGTTTACGTTCAAGTCCGCGTCGAGAGCAGCTTAAGTTCACATTTTCCCGCCCTTTTTTACCAGTGAACAGCGGTCTCGAACCAGAATTCGCGCTGACATATTCGTCGTCCTTGCTTGAGGTCCCTAACATCAGCTGTGAACTATGACCGGTGGCAAGCGCACGACCTCACAAGAGACCAAGTGCACGGGTATTCCACGTCAAATGTTGTACGCAAGAGGCTCGTCAGAGTTCGTTTTAAAGAGTTATTAAAAACATCGAAACTGGAGAAGCTATTATCAGGCACAGATTCACAGATGAAATTCTATAACTTTACAATCCTATTAAAATATGAAGCTTGAAATGTAGAGGTTTTGCAAATAGGGGTTTTTAAGTTGAAGGAATTACTAAGCCTAGTACGGCCATGAGTTACAAAAGAAACGAATCCATGGACATTTAGATCTATTTGTCCATACAAGCATTAATAAAAAAAACGTTATATCTTTAAGCTCTCTATCATATACTAGTGATAGCAAATCCAGTCTAATAAGTCTTTCCTTATAAGACATTTCTCCAATGCGAGACCGCAGAATCCCTCGGGTGGCTCTTCTCTGCACGCGCTCAATCTTGTCTAGTAGGTAGCTATGACTTGGAGACCACACTTGCGTTCCATAGCAAAGTTGCGGTTTAATAAGGGACAAATATAATCTCCGTCTGACTGCCACGTTTGTCGAAAGTGGGCAAGTACGCTTTAGAAGACCAAGTAACTTATTCGCTTTCGACACAATAGCGTTACTATGTGTGACCCATGAAAGGGTGCAAGCGACAACGATCCCTAGGTCATTCTCTTCAGCCACACGACTGATTTGCACGTTGTTAAGGGTTTAATTGTAATGTGCGGGTTGTTTCTTGCGTGTGACACGACTTTTTTGCATTTGGAGGTATTAAATTTGATGTTATTATATTGCGTCCATTCATCCATATTTGAGAGGGTGGTCTGCATAACTTCGCAATCGTAAACGCCCTTAACAGCACCAAAGATCTTAGAATCGTCAGCATAAAGCGCGGTCTTTACTTCACCATTTGCAGCGTCAGGTAGGTCGTTAATAAAAATAACAAACATGAGCGGACCCAGGAGATTCCCTTGGGGCACTCCAGAGGTGACGGGGGCCCATTTTGGCGAAGCACCTTCAAGAACTACTCGTTGAAAACGGCCAGAAAGATAATTATTAAGCCCTAACAGCAAATTGCCAGAGATTCCGTACGCATTCAGTTTAGCAAGCAGAATGTTGTGGTCCACACTGTCAAAAGCCTTTGCAAAATCTAAGTAGATCACATCTGTCTGTATGTTCTTATCTAGGTTGAGCCCGACATCGTGGAGAACCGAAAGTAACTGAGTCACACATGATCGATTTTTTAAAAAACTGTGCTGAAGGTCAGTTGTCAAGCTCTTTAGATGTTCATAAAGGTGATTGAGAACACAGCGTTAGAGAACTTTGCTAGCAATCGGTTGCAAGGATATCGGACGATAGTGTTCAGCTAGTTCCTTGGAGTCCTTTTTTAGTGGATTGGCACTGTCGATTTGTTAATTTTCTATCTGTCAAGAAGTCTTCTTTAAATGTTAGCAGAAACTAGATGCTAGTCACTCAGAGTGGTTGGAGGGTTAACCGTTATTGTCGACCTCTTACCTTTCTTATAGGAACAGAATCATTTGGGTTCGACGAAATTTCAATCTCTACTCTCTCCATCAGTCCCTCTAGCTGCTCTCTAACGTCACGTGCTCTCTTCATAGAGCGATGCTGTAAGAAATTCTCGTAGCACCATTGAGTGGAGTACCCAGTCTCCACCCACTGATCGTACACGTTCAACAATGTCAGGTGATCACCTCCTGGACGAAAGAAGTTTACGCGCGCGTTGTCCGCATGTACGACTTTATCCTTGGGGCGATAGAAAATGGCGTTGTTCACCGATAACATGGCAGTGATGGTAAGAATCTGTTCGACGCACTTGTACCTGAAAGACAATTGAAAATGAAAATCGATCTTGGGTTCTTTTGACACAGACTACGCGAACATTTGTACGAATGTATTCAAGGTCTTCCAGGTCAAATTATCTTAAACTCCTCATTTGCTACAAAATTTTCTTCCTCTCTTACTGAGTTTTACTGTCAGCCACCTTTGTGACACTCGCATTCAACATATCGAAAAGTTTTCTTTGGCGCAGTCTAGCAGTAGAGATTGAAAATGACACAATAATTAAGGTTTCTCACTTTTCCGATGCAATCAACATTTTAGACATCGTTGGTTCAATGGGAAATTCCGCCATGCGACGTCCAAGCTGAAAGAAAGAGAGAAAAAACAAACAAAGAAACAAGGACAGTTAGAGAGTTTGAATCACTTCGTTGAACGAGCTTGTCTAACCTCTTTCCTCCTCAGCGTGGTAAGTGCTTAAGTTCTCCATCTGAAAACGAACTTCTCAGGACTAAAACATAACTGTACTGGTATCACAGTTGCAGAAGCACGCTTTCTGATTTTGGAGCATACTCTTCATAACGAAAAAATCTTCACACCGTCACAAACCTTTGTGAGTTCTCCGTGATGGTTCAGTCCTCCCAGAGCGTACAGCTGCTCGAGGGCAATGATAAGGGTCTCAGCCGGAGGGGGATCCATGAAATCAAAATGAATCAAATCGTTGATACCCAGGCTCTTCAGAAGTAGAACTACATTTCCCAAGTTAGTTCTCTGGATCTGTGGAAGGTGAAAAAAAGGGATGAAATACTCTAACGATGGTTGCTGAAAATACCGTTCTTTTGAGTACCGATCAAAGGAGAAATTTTCTTCAGCAACAGCTGATAAATCAAACGATATCTTACCTCGGGGATGGTATTATCCTCCAGTTCGTTCTTGTACGCCCATGCTGTGTACAATCTGAAACACTTGCCTGCTGCCACGCGACCCGCACGACCTGCTCTTTGATTGGCTGATGCCTAGGAAACGTCACAACAGTTAGTGGGTTTAATTCACAACCACAACATTAAAGAAAAACAATCAGCAAAATTCAACGTTTTGAGGCACTTTGGTAAGAGAGTTCTAGGACCAAGACTTACTTTTGAAATGGGTGTCACCACTAGTGACTCCATCCCTGTGCGAGGGTTGTAACTCTTCTGTTTACAAAATCCAGGATCAATAACATAGATAATGCCATCAATGGTTAGCGACGTCTCGGCGATATTGGTGGCTAAAACAACCTGTGGGACACAAATATTGCAAAGAGTTCTCTTTTGCTTGTCTTGGGTTGAAACGTTTTGAGATAAAAAATTAAAATTAATCGCAAATCTTTTAATAATCATTGTCTTTGTTTCGTAACTTTTAAAATCCAAGGTTTTAGACTTTGCCGGGCAACCTTCAAATTTAAAAAATGAAAAATGAAAGAGTCCGTAAAATTTTGGGAAAACAAGACGTCATAGATACGTTCTGACACAGCAGGACTTGTTTAAAAAAAAAACAGTCTTTCTAAATTTTAACTAAAATGCATCTGCCTCCCCAGAATTAGACCATTCTTATATAGCATAGGCATTGTTAATAAAACAAAATGGTGGATGAAACAAAAAAAAATTAAAATGGTGGCCAGGAGGATTTATTTACTTTTCTTCCCCCAGGAGGAGTGGGCTCGAATATCTTGGCTTGCAAATCAGATGGAAGATTAGCGTAGATGGGAAGAATGATCAGCTCCTTGATTTTGGAGCCCAGTTTGCGCGTGCGTTCTTGTAACAACTCCTGTGACGTTTCGATTTCCTCCTGGCCGGTCAAAAACACCAGGATGTCCCCTGGGGGTTGGGTCACGTGTATCTGTAACACAGTCACCACCGTGGCTTCAAGATAATCAGCTTCTGGAGCCTGGAAAATGAGAGGTGAGAGGATTAATAAAATTACTGCACTTTCACAGGAAAGGATAATTTTTAGAAAGAACAGGTACTTATATGCCATTGCTTTCAAAGGTTTCTTATCCGGAAAAGGACAGAATTTCTTTGGAAACACCTTCCGATGAATCGGACAAAGTATTTTGTTGATTTTTCACCCGTCCAAAATTGACTGAACCAAAATCGCAGAGGAGAAGATAGCACGTTTGTACATGATAGAGAATGATTGTTTGCGTTCGTCACGGAACGTCCTCGAAGAGCAATCTGGTTTTGTTGCTTAATATAACAGAGGAAGCCCCCAGGGTTATAACAACTTCCCTTTAACAGAGATCTTCTCGTAATAGGAGAAGGGGGGAGGGGAAGGGGAACAGGAGAGGGAAGAAGGGGAAGGGGGAGGTGGGAGTAGGCACAAAGATAACATGAAAATCATTTATTCTGCAAGAGCCGAAGCTTTCATTTGTTTCATGAAGGAGGTGTGTCTGAATATAAGTGCCCCAGTAGAAAGACCCTATGGCTATCGTTCGTTATGGTTTAGAGTCTACTGCGAAAACTATATAAAACAACTATGATCTAGTTTTCTTGGAGCAAAACTACACTATTTCTATTGGAGAACTGTGTTCATATTGATAAAAGCGAGTGATGGATATGGGAATGAACGCCATCCACTGTTATTACAGGCCGTACTATCGTCATTGATGTTCCACTAGAGAACAGTCTATTGTATCTTAATTAAAGTTGTATCGATCGACTCAGAAGTTAAAAAGAGACACAGATAAGCTAAAATACGATATTTTACCAGGAATGACCCTGAAAAAGGATAAAGTTGTTCACCTTTGTGTAATATATATTCACGGGAAATCGTCGACCAGGAATTCTAAAGATGGGTGCATCATCAAAGAACTGGAAGGTAAAACGTACAATGTATTTTTTACTTAACAGCTTGGTTCACTTCTAGGGTACGAGAATTGAGAAAAAGTTCTTTTTCTTTTTGGAGAGATCCCTCTGTATAAGGTTACTACGTTACAAAAAGGCGTCATCATGTTCTGAAATCGCTACGTTGGGTGTAGGCTGTAAAAGTAAATTGTGGCAGACACTTTCGAAAATACAAGGAGTGTTTTTTTTTTACGGTCATCTTTTTCTAGAGACGATATTGACATTCCATGGAAGAAGCTGAAGAAATACGCTATTCTTTCATTACGAACGAAGGACAAAGAAAGAATCTTTGGACCACTCATAAAGAGTCAACACACGGACTTTCCGATTTTTCCCTGCTCGACCCCTGAGCCACTAATTCGTTTATGAGCCAAACCAGAAACTAGATTCATGTGGCAAGCGTCACTGATATCCTGCAAGGGTCAGAAATGTCAAAGGCGTCTTGTTCGTGGATTTCAGAACGCTTGCTACACACGTAACTAGTCTTTTTCCGGGCTCAAGTTATCTGACCATGAAATCCTTCGATTCCTAGTGGGGGAGTTTTCAGGCGCGCGAGGAAGGCGCGGGGTAGTCGCGGGGTACGCGTGAGGAAAGCGCGTTTGTCTCCTCGCATGTGTTTTTCCCCTTGAGCTCTCATTACACTTACCTTTGCTCGCCCGAGAAACGACAAAAATGACACCCATCATGCGGGCTACTGAGTAGTGGATAATAACGCTATTTATCAAGACATGCCTGGGAAAACTTGTCAGCATCCAAAGTCGCACTGGATATCAGAAGTTTAAGATCTTTTCGGAATCGAGCAATGTCCTTGACCAAGCCAAATAGCACATCCGTGTGGAGGGTTCGTTCGTGAGCTTCGTCAATGATCAGAACACTGCCAACAGAAAATTGAAGTCATTAAAGTAGAAGTTGTTCCAGACAGTTTACAAGTACAATTTTCATCTCCGGCTACAAAAACTAAATCTAAAATGAAGTCACTTCCCGCTTTTTGAAACTACATAGTGAAGCCTTAAATACATAATATAGGCGGATCTGTTAACAGTGCTGTATATTTAACAATTATTCCACGAGTGCGCGTTGGATATGAGATGATAGATAGCCAACGAGGCGCGTTTTATTAAAAACGTTAAATTAAATTATTAAATTTTATTAAATTCTTGGCTCCCTTTGAATTTTAAGCTGACACGTACGCTTACCATATTTGTAGATTATGGTATATTGGCTGATATACCATAATGGTTAAGCCAATAAAAAGTCTTGAATTGCATTATCCAATGATCTAGTTTTTAATAAAAAGTACTATTAAAACTAGATCATTGGATAATGCAATCCAAGGCTTTTTATTGGCTTAGCCATTGTGGTGTATGAGCCAACATACCATAATCTAATATCTATACATTGCAACATCCGGTTTCTTCTTACAAAATAAAGGCGAGAAGATTTGTCTAATATCTTGGGGGCGTCTTTTTTAATAAAACAATTATTCCACTCGCGCTTGTTGGATATGAGATGTTTATAGCCAACTCGGCGCTACGCCCCTCGTTGGCTATCTATCATCTCATATCCAACGCGCGTTCGTGGAATAATTGTTAACTATAAGGTGAAACAAACCTGTATCCAGCCAGATCCGGTTCACCCAAGAACTCACGCAGCAACATTCCATCAGTCATGTACTAAAGATCAAATTTCAATTACTTACGACTTAAGCTATACATTGATATATTTGGAGTGTCCCCAGTAATTTGCGACTGTATTGATTTTGCTTTAATTAATAATAATAATAATAATTTATTATTTATATAGCGCATAGGCCATAGGAAGATGCTCCCAAGCGCTTTACAACGTGCAAGTAACCCACCATCCCACCCCGGGGAGGAAATCCACCACACAGTAATCTCGTGCGTGGGAAATTAACGTCTCCTACCCCTAACCCTGCAGGAGACGGGGCCTACGGTTTATTCGTCCTTGTCCGAGAAGACTAGAATATCTATCCATTTCTTGATATCATAGAAAGGTAGCACATTCTCCTCACTTATTTTAAGACCACGAGTATTGGTCCGGCCGGGGCTCGAACCCTCGACCTCCCGCACAACACAATCCGGCGCTCTAACCAATTGAGCTAACCAGGTGCTTTACCTCGCTCTGTGACTGGTCTAAAAACTCGCGCCACCCTTTCAACCAATCAAATGCAAAATTAAAACCAGCCGCGTCTTGGTTTCCCGCGTTGTGTCGCGCTTTAGGCAGTTTGCTTTTTTTTTATTATTTTGAATACACATCGCCTTCGTGCGATATTTCCTTTTCTTCTGATTGGCGGTTGCGATAACTTTTGTTAAGGTTTTACGACACTCACTTGAGATCCACTCTCAGTGAGACTTTTATCTCCTCACCGTATTATAACTTCATCAATACGTAAACTGGAATTTCCACTGCTAAAAGAACATTACCCTGGTATTATTCTTTCAAACTTGTGCTTCATAACGTCAGTAGCAATTTTTATAAAAGATACATCTGTTTTGCTGTTTCTAAACCATTGTTTTGATACGTTCTCCTTAGAAAGAAATGAAGAACGCATGTACTGCAAGGTTACACATTTCGATGACAATACAGTAAGTCCTCATTAGCAACTCTCTTTACTGTCTGCCATACAGTTCTCATAATGTTAGTGAGGAGAATTTGCTATTGGATCAACTAATGGTCACCCAACTGATAATTTTCTTTATTCTCATAACTTGTCCGCTTAATATTGTAATATATAGATTTAGCCAAGCCTAAAAGCGGAGCTCCCAAGTTCGTAATATTAATGATAACATAAAAGATGTGCATTTGCCAAGACTCGCCTGAGACACCACTCCCTTCGTTTTGATGGTCTCCCCTACCCTACCCGTGCAATTTGAAGGCACGTACGTACGCTCGGTCAGTCACGTGACAACCAAACGAAAAGAGGTTGACCATATTCCATGGGTATGGGGCTCTACCCCACGCGCGCTTTGCGCGCGTGAGAGTCCCGCTATTAATAATGTACGAAGAAATTTTATGTTGGTCACTTGTGGGAGTTGAAAGGTTAAAAATCCTACCTTTATTATGGTTCGCTCTGAACAGCAATCTTCGAAACGGATACTGTATCCAACCTGAAAAAAGAATAAAAATCTTAAGAGAAAAAAGAGATGTGGGCAACAAAATTTAATGTAGAATGAATATGCACATCTACTAGAAAAAGGATAGAATGTCTCTGAAGTACAATGTACTTCAAAAAGTTGAAGTTTTGAATATCTGCAATCATTTGCGGATAACCACTAAACTACAGTTTTGCTTATATTTTTTCCTTTTTACGGTTCAAACTGTACCTCATTTCCTAGTTTTGTACCCATCTCTTCAGATACTCTTGCTGCGACGCTCATTGCTGCAACTCGTCGAGGCTGAGTACACCCAATTTTCATCTTACCCTTGGTAAAACCCTAAAAAAGAAAAGATTCCGGGAGGTCAGCTAAAAAAATGTGCGGTACATTCACCCTTGGAGATGCCCGATATGTTTGTTAATCTTTTCGATTCTGTTTACAATGGATTGCCCCGTAAGGAGGGCCAAAGAACACTCCATGGGCTGGCAGCAAAGAAAGATGGCACTATTCGCAGGCTATTATACAAAAGTAACTTCACTGTGCCTTGCTCACAAAATTTGGCCTTATAAGGCAGATTGCAGTAGCACTCAGCCAGAGCTTGGGTGGCACAAGATCCAACCAAGTCAAAGAATGGAATTTCTCCCGCTTTTTTATTTCCACAATTTCTTCATATCCAGTTCTCCCGAGGGAGCATTTCATTATTTAGCTTCTTCCACAGGTCAAAATATAATTAATTTCATTTATTTGTGATGCTCTGTCTGTTAACAAGTTACCTAAGTACAGCCTGTCATGATGCAGTCAAGCACTGTAGCCTCTTTCTTCTCCTCATAACATGATTAAACACTGTAAAAACTCCATGACTATCACAAGGATGCATACACAAGAGTTGCAACCTCACGTAGCAACTGCTCATAAAAGCACACATATAAACATTTTTATTACAAGACTCAGGCAGTCAGAGGGCCAATAACTTAAATCAACCAATCAAAATGCTCTATTGCCGGTCAATATTCTCTCAGTATTGGACCGGGCACTGTCTCGAATGGTCCCGAATGATACTGCACTTGTGTCCCTTTGAACTTCAGTCGTATAATAAATCTCTTATTAACCAAGCTTGCTCAGGACCGTACTGGAAGAATATTGGCCCTCGGTCTTTTTTGTACGGACCGAGCTGCGCTCGGTCCGTACTGTCAAGACCTCAGGCTGATATTCTCCCAGTACCGCCCTCGCACTTGGTTAATAAGATATATGTATTTTAAATAGTGAGGAATGAACACTGGACATACTGCTTCATGAAGGAATTGCGGAATTTGAGTGGTCTTTCCTGAACCTGTCTCTCCTTCGATAATAATAACCTGCAATTAAAAACAATTAGTCACAATGAGCATCTCAGCCGTTTACACCCTAACTTCAGTATGCATACCAGTTTTAACCACACTGTTCTTCATACAATTTCCTATGTCTATGATGCTTACAAGGAGAATTTGTTTAACAATCACGATTTTATTAAGTTGTTGATTGATATTTCTTTATTCTCAAGATCTTGATATTTGATTCTGGGGTGACATTGTAAGGGGAAATTAGACGCTAGTCATTTTTAGGGGTTTAAAAGGGCTGTTTTTACACTCAGTCATTGATAAGCATTTAGATGAAAGATGTGGTCAAACTGTTTCAGCCTCCCTTGCCAGGTATTTGTGCACAGAACCAGATTGATGCAACCAAAGGGGTGAACTTTCTTTGAGTGAGCAGTGGCTCAAAAGCTAAGCCTGGTTTATACTCTCATTTGTTACCATGGAAAAAGGTATTTTGGTCGATGTTGAAAATGACAAATCTGTCTGCAAGGTGACAAAGATTTCCTTCAAAATCAAAAAGTATGGATGGCCAGTTCTTATTAACACTACACGCCCTGTGGTTCATGAACCTTACAGCTGATAGTGCTTGGATAGCCTTGTATTGGTGCTAGGCACATTACCCAGAGGTTTAAAGGAGAGAAACTATTGTCAAAGTACAAGTACTCTGTGTTGTTATCATGTTCATCTCAAACATTGGAATCAGATGAACAACCCCTCAAAAAAGCTTGCCAAAAGAATGAAGTAGATCTTTAAAAACTAATACAAAAGTCTGAATCCTTCACTCAACAATGTAATTACCTGATGATCTCTGATGGCTTGGATAAGGCTCTCTCTATATGGATAAACTGGTAAACTTTTTTTAGTCTGTAAACATTCAACAAAATAGTGTTGCCTAACAAAACAACAATTACTGACATGCACATTCCACTTAGTCAGTCAATCCATCAGTCAGTTAATGAAATCATTTAAACACGAAGGCGCGCTATATAAGGAAGTCTTCCCTGGGAAGACCTAGGCTCATTTGTCACTCACCGTTGACGTGTGCGGGTCCAATTTAAAATGCTGGTAGACGAACAAAAAGAGCTAATGAGATATCTATTTTTCACTTCCACCAGCATGGTGGCATGAGGTAACATGCGAACAACCTACTTCGATCTCAAATTTACCGCCAAAAATAAAGACAGTTTCCATTGGAGAAAGGTAATACAAATCTCAAAAATTCTTGTATTGTGATGAAGACATAAAACAATTTTGAGGAATGCGCCCACTCTTCATTGCTTTGGAGTAGCTGTAGCTCAAGCTGACTTGACTTTAAGAGTTCTACATCACACGACGGTTGATTGACAGATGGTCCAGTAGGACCTAAGGCTCCTTTTATAGCGCGCCTTTGTGTTTAAGAAGCATTCAAACCAATCAACAGATCACAAAAGACTACTTCATATAAATATCAAAGATTTAAACTACCTCTTCAATTGTTAATCTTTTCTTCTGATAGTCATTCATCTCTGGTTCCTGCAATTCAACCATATAATAACAAAATGGAAATCTTCATTTCTTCTTCATTTTTACTTCTAGGTAATGAAATATTTTTCAAGATAAAGAAAATTGTACAGCTGTAGACCTCACCTGCTTCTCTTTTGTCC
Organism: Stylophora pistillata; assembly: GCF_964205215.1. Taxonomy (NCBI): domain Eukaryota; kingdom Metazoa; phylum Cnidaria; class Anthozoa; order Scleractinia; family Pocilloporidae; genus Stylophora; species Stylophora pistillata. Next base: position 7,096,341 of record NC_142521.1, on the reverse strand, counting down.
CAGGAATCTGTTCAGCCATTACAAAATTAATCTGATCTTCATCCACAACAAGATCATAATCCTTTTTCTACATGTGCAGAAAATAAGAAGTTTAAAAATAGTAAAATTAAATAACATCAATATTGGTCACTGCAAAAAAATATATATATTTTACATGTGCATCATTTCAAACATGCTGGCTGTCAAGGCCATTAAAATGCAGATGCATCATTCAAGGCTGTGCTCTAAGGAAAATTGAATGGAGCCCAGTGCTCTGAAACTGTGAAATCCAGGGTGCCCAGCATATGCTTTGTACGAAAAAACTAAAATTTCCAAGTCGCCCAAGAGAAAAAATAAGGCGCCAGGGGCCACCAGGCGCAGCGAGAGAACAGCCTTGATCATTGCAATACACAAACCTCACTTTAATTGAGTCTTGGAACAACAATGAGCCCCACTCCCCCTCCCCTCCTTGTGTACCTTGTTCTTGTCCCTTGCATCTTTAGCACCAAATTTCATGACAGCATAACCAAGTTTGTCCTCCTCCCATTTCTTCTGCTCATAATTAGGTCCCAGTTCCTCCACTGTGGTTTCATCATATTTGGCAGGCTTCTGATTTTCCTGTGGCATTTCGTATCTCTGTACTTTTTCCAATTCTCCAGCCTTGGCATGCTCTACTGCTAAATGGTAAACCTTTTTCTTATATTCTCGATCCTGTTTCTCTCTTTTTGAAATCTGAGCATCCTCAAACAAGTATTCATCATCAAGAATGTCCTCTTGAAGCATTTCAAGCTTGTCCACCCGCCGTTTTTTAACATAATCTCGGCGAGACTTTTTCCTTAAATCAGGAACCTGAAAAGAATTATAATGCAGTTTGTAAAATAGTGAAATGAGATAAACATTACTTTTCCTTCAGCTCTGAACCAGATTAACTAGTGTGGCTCAATATCTATTGTCAAACTCAGAAGTTCCAACAATTGTCTACCTTATCTGCCAGTAGGACAAAAGAATTACTTCAGCAGCACTACTAGTGACCTCAGTATATTGCCAAACTTTTAAAAAATAAATTACAGCTGATAGGTCAAAATCTCTCACCATTTTCTTTCTGTCCTCCTCATCCACTTTAAGTCTTTTGGCTGCCTCCTTAAAAGCCTTGAGAGTAGAAAACAGACAAACTTAACCCTTTTCACCCTAACATCAGTATGCATAAATAGTGTTCTCTATACATTTCCTATGGTGTTGACGAGGAAAATTTGTGTAATAACCAAGAGCTTATAAAGTTGGCGATCGTATCCTTTATTCTCACAACGTTTATCTGTGACCCAAGAGTGATGTTGTAAGGAGAAATAAGATGCTGGTCACCTTAATGGGATCAAAGGATTGAATAAAAATTAAATAATAAACCACCAACTATTTGTAATGCACATTCTATGAACAGAAGGCCGACTTCTATGCAAATACTTGGTCTCTCCCCATGTTTTATACAGATTAATGACCAACAGCCAGCTCAAAGATAGATAATATTTGGCTAACAAAGTGCACAATGCTAAAATTTAATGAATAATAATATCAGCTTTAAACAATAGAATTCAGCTGGAGGATTTCCAGAATAAACTAGAGAGTTACAAGGTCCACCTCTTAGTCCCTTGTTGGCATGTCAATTATTTTATCCTAAATTTCATAAAATAAAAATTCAGCTATTACAAGTATTTTTTCATAGAAGCTGACAAAATGAAAAAACAACATAGAGATCTGCAGAAATTTTGAGGTACTGACTAAATATATAAGATATTGAAAATCCAAATTCACACATCAGCATGCATGGCTGGGACTTCAAAGTAAGTAATACTTAACATGCTGGTCAAAATTAACTATAGTGCACACAAAAAAAAAAAAAAAAGGTGAATACTTTCATCAAATAAATCATTTCCAACCAAGGGTTTCGATAAAAACCAGTTATTGGCTGTCTACCACTGGCGTGAGACCTCTCACTGTCACCTGTTTTGCCTGTGAACTGGCCTCATGTTTGTGCTTTGCCTTACAGCATAGCCATGTATCACACCATCTGCAGCCACTTATGCAAAAAGTTACTAAAATCCCTGCCCAGCAGTACTGACCATTTCCCAGAAGCCTCCCCTCCTTCTTGTAAAAATGAGTGTATGTGCAAAGCCTTTAATGTTACAATGATTTGTTTTGTTTTTTCAAATGAAGCTCATTTTTCAAAAAGAGGCTTTGCACTTGGCTTCACTCTATAGTTGGATGTTGGAAGTGGACTTCCATTATCCCCCCTGTGTAAACAGTACCTTCTTGTCTGATCTCTCCATTATATTCCTAGTCTTTTCCTTATCACGTTTCTTCAGTCTATCAGCTAAGGCATCCCTCTCTTCCAAGTCTCTCTTCCTTTCCTCTTCTTCCTTTTCCCACTCATCTGATTCAGACTCTTTACCAACGTCCTTTGAAACTCGTGAATCAACAGCAGGAGAGTCTTCATCAGAGCTAGACGATTCTGTTTTCCGCCGCAGATGCTTCCGTTTCCTATCTTTCTGAGATGCCTTAGCTTTGTTCATTTCTTCTTCTTCTTCGTCATCAGACACCAATGCATAACCCTGAAACTTCTTTCTCTCTTCAAGAATAGCTCTTTCCTTCGCCCTGTACGGGTGTTCAACTGGCTGTGTCTTATGTGGTAGCTTCGACCACAGCTCCTGAGCAAGTGAAGCCATCTTGTTGTCTACTTCTGACACTTTTTGTACGAGAGATTCAACACTAGAGGAATTTTTGGCAAGTCCAATCAGGAATTCCACCGTGTACTTATCAGAAAAACCCAACACATCGTGCAATTTGTCGGAAACCCACGTCGTCACATCAGCCATGCTAACTCTTATAGCTGATTAGCGAGAAACTTCAAAACAACCCCAACGCTGCTTCTTGAAATATAAGGTGATTGACTCTTTAAACAACTTCAAATGTCCTCTTACATTTACGTTTTTGTAATATTGCCAGACATCACTAAGTCGGCCATCTTTAAATTTTAACTCGAACAGCACTGTGGGATTTGTCAACCGCTGTTCAGATAAGATTGCTGACGCGGAGTAAAATGGAGACCTTTAGGATTAGAAACGCGATCGAAACCGACGCGGAGGACATTTACAGAATCCACACTGAAGCCATCAAAAAGAAATGTTCTACCCGCTATAGCACGGAAGATGTTTCTGCTTGGGTTGCTAGGCAGGAAAAAGCGAAGTATCTACCTTTTATAGCAGCGAATGAAATTATAGTGGCCGAGATCGCTCGGGACAGAAGAGTTGTGGGGTTTGGTCATCTAATTGCAGATACACTTACAGAAGCAGATTCGAATGAAACTGCTGACGGAAAAGCTATGCAGATCAGGGGACTGTTTGCTGATCCTGACTGCGGCGTAAAGGGGGTTGGAACAGCGCTGGTAAAGGAACTCGAGAACAGAGCAAAGGAATATGGAGCCGTACGCGTTAAGGTGAATTCTTCTCTAAATGCTGTTGAATTTTACAAAAAATGTGGTTTCGTCGCACTTGACATTACAAGTCATCAGATATCGGAGCAGTCTTGCCTGCAGTGTCAAAAAATGATCAAAGAACTGTGACCTTAGGAGCCTGTTGCTTGTGTGACCATTAGCGTGACGGAAGAGGAAAGCCAAAGAGAGATAGTTTGGTTTCATCACCTAAGTTGAAAAATAGTTTTGATACAATCCTATTTTTTAACTTGTTGCCATTCTCAGGACAGGAAACATTGTGTACTCGACAGAGCTGAATAACGTATACGCATGCGCCAAGTTTTGCCGCGGAAACACGGATTTTGAATCGTTCGCAAGGTTGATTTCCTATTCTGTTACTTCGAGGCGTCGTCTTCCTTGCCGCGTTTCTTTTACAGAACAACCTCCAAAAACTTGGTACAACCCCTAAAAATTTTCAAAAATTAATTTTCTCCTTAAAACCTCTGGGAATAGGAAAATGCCTTCGACGAAAACAGAGTTCCTCGGTTTTAAAAGTCAGCCCTTATTATTTTCCGCTAATTTCGCTAAATTTAAGACCTAGGACACTTGAGCCCGCGTTGTTAACCGCAGACCCTCTGACGTAGCATTTCATTATTCAGCTCTGTCTGTGTACTCTTCAACCGTCATGTTCTTGCTAATTGTGCCGCTGATCACCTTGTGTGCTGCAACGGACAGCGGCTTTAGCAACCTTCTAAGAGACACCAAATTAGGTTTAATTCAATTATCAAGTGTAAACACCACAAACAGGAATCAACTGTCGCATCAAAGTCTTCACAACGTATAAGTCTTTTGAGCCTTATCAAATAAATCCAATCTGATACCTTAAACCTCAGATCACACGAATTTACAAGTATACTTTCTCAACATCTTTCATAATAATAATCTTTATTGAGGAAATAAACTTCGAAGATAATATATATTTTTTATCGTGAAGTTATTGGAAGTTACTGTTATCGTTATCATTTTTTGAATGTATAAAAGAATCTAAAATGGAGGGATAAAGACGTGGGACATATGGCCAAAGTTTTGAGGGAATCGACGTAACTAAATCCTGAGTTTGGATGGAATTGTCATCAATAATGGCTAAATCTTATTGGTATCGATTGTCCTTGAACTGTTTGTGGTCTTACCAAAAGAGACAAGGTTTATTATTATTTTTTAATTTTTAATTCATAGTTATTCTTAACCGCACAAAATTTCTTCTTGGCTTGTGTCGCGGGATTTTTGCATGGATGGTTCACTGCCTTATTGGCTGTAACGTTATTGTCACGCAATCGCTTGTTGTCGTGTGACTCTTGTTAGCCAATCACGTTAGTCTTACCTCGTGCTAGGATTCGCTTGCACTGTAAGTTCTTCGTTCTATTAAACATTAAGATTCCAACTACCTTGTGATAGTTTATTTCACTGGAATCTCAACATTGGCCATCTTAAACATTCACGATGCAAGGTAAATGAAATCGTGTATTTTTATCTTTGTAACCGACAGAAACGACACACAAAAACCAAATGAAAACAACATGGGAGAGACTTTTAAATTTTTATTGACTATAATAGGCCGTCACTGAATACAAATTAAGTTCGTTCACCAGGGACCCAACTAACAATAAAATAGTAATTACTATTTTCTCTGGATTTATTTTGAAGCCAAGCTAAACCAAAGTAGCTCTCCATCGTTTTCTCAAAGTAGAGTTTCTCTAACGGCAACAGCAATTTCGACTATTTGTTGACAGATTACTTATCAAGTGATCATTTATAAATTACTCTAAGACGCTCTGGAAGATAAAAAAGTAAAAATTCTGACAGAAATACGTTAATTTTTACTCTATCTTACGTCATATTCTAAACGTTTCTTGGCCTTGCAGTATAAAGCTTTAATCACATTGTTGGACTGAGAATTTTAAAAAAATTTGCGAAACTATGACGTAACAAATTTCAGCAAAATGCATATTTTTAAAGAACTCTAGAACTATTTACTAAATGCTTGGCAAACGTACGTGAAATAGTTTACCTCAGTTCAGCTACAAGCTGGTTTGAATGTGGGTCTCGACAAAGCGGAACATTTAACTATATCGACGCTCACTCTTGAAATTAAACCGAAATTTCTTTTCTTGTTATGTTTCAGTCATTTTGCAGTGACAAAATAATCCTTTTGTGTGGAGACTAGTTGGCCATATGCATGACTATATAAATGGAGCGTCATACTTCGTTTGGGTACATCAGGTTGGTAATAAAATTCTAAAGGTTAGCTCGAAGTTTGAGCTTAACCTTGAAATTCTTAACAAGCTAGAGTTGTTCGGGTTGTGTGGTGGTGTTGTCACCAGGACTTTATTTAGTGCGACACCACCATTAAAATCAGAGGTCCTTTTGGTCAGTTGCTAAAAGTAGGTTGCAATATGAGTTCAGCTGAAATCGTTGAACCCTTGACTGAGACTGTGAATATTCTGTCAAAAAAAACCACTTAATCTAGCGCAGTTTGAGACACACATTGTTATAACTGCCGTGGGTGACTGATTCTTTTACTGATAAGGAGAAACAACTCTAACATAATTTTCAACACTGGTTTCGAGGAGACAAACAAACAAGGCGAAACGACACGGTTAAAATTGCAAATAAAACGGCGAACGAAAACCTATTACAATAGAAACTAAGCTAAGTACACTAGGAAAGCTACAACGAAAGAAAGAAAACGCACGCAATGTTTTTACTACAATTAGCACTGTTTGAACAAGAACAATAAACAAAGAAGGCGTTTGCGATCTACAATGGTGTTAGGCAAGTTTCCAAACATGGTACCTCAGGCCTGTGCAGCCACAGTTCGAGTACAGCATTGTTCGAGCCATGGTCTAAACAGTGTTCCAGACATGTTTCCAGACTACTTGTTAAGTCTTTTTCAGACTGGTTCTAACCGGAGAGTTCCAAAAGGGTTTCAAAATTGGATTTTAGACTGTTGTTTCTAGGCAAGGTACCAAACATGGTTTTTAAAAAGGTTTTGGAGGTTATTCTAGAGAGGCATTTATACACAATCCCAAAACTTGGCTCCAGATGTGGCTAGAAGCATGGTTTCCTTGGTTCCGCCCTTACCTCCAAACATGCTTCCATAAACACAGTCCAAGAAATCATTGTAGGCATGCTTTTAACTAACTAGAAATTAAATTTAGGCCTCAATACATTTGTCTTTCTTTTTTCTTTTTAGACCCCCCATCGAGCTGAGCTATGCGATCTCGAGCTTTCCGATCAAGATAAGACAGTTAACTTATCATAAAAAGTATTCTTTATTATATTTATAATCATTTTAACGATATCAATTCCACTATCTCAGCATGTATTTGGTCATCATCCGTTCACCAACATCGATGGGGTCGTTTCCGACATCAGCACTGCAAAAAAAGTAAGTATTTATTATTAACACTATCATGTGCTTTGTTCAGGTTTTATTTTTAGGGTCCTGGTTTATGTTACTTCTAGTTTTTTAAATTTACAGAGTGATTAAATCACAAGAAGTACTTCTTTTTCGATTAGCATTAACTTTTTTCCCGTTTTGGCTCGTTTTCTCGGAAGGAAGAGTAATTTCTTACCAAAGGAAATCTGATTTCTTCGCCATTTCAAGAAAAGAATATTTGGTTGAACTGTCGGAAGGGGTAAGAGCTGCAGCGTTCGACTGCAAAAGGAAACCGATTTCAGATGAGCGTACATTATGGTGCGTTTCGAGGAAGCGAGAGTTCCAAGATGAAGTTTCTCTGCACTTAACTTGTGACTGGTCACGACATTGTTGCAGTTGCTTGTGACGAGATTAATGCATGGTTTTCAATAACAACCGATTGCGAGGACGACAAGTTTCTGTTATTTTAAAGTCCACAGATTGAGAAATATCTGATAAATTTTGACAAAGCGTAACTTGGAGAGATAAGCGACGTTAATTACCTTCAATAACTCGATTAAGTTGGGAGTGGCTGGGGCAATGGCAATGGGCTTGCGCTTTCAAATTCCAAGATGGACTGGAAAATTTTGTTGTTTTAAAACACGAATGTAAGGCCATGATAGCGTTAAGGCTTCCATCGTTAAATGGATCTTTTCCAATTCTCAACAGAAGCCAGATATAAGACGAATCAAATGGAGCCAGAATTGGTTGCCTCGGTACTTTAACCAGCATGTATATATGCCTTTACTGTATTGCTTGGTAAGTTGATGGATTATGTTTCAGAAGGCCCCTTTTCTCTTTATTTTGTGAAAGTAATTCACTTGCACTCACGTTTCTTAAGCTAAATGAGTGTTTTTTGATTAACATTATGCTTGCATGAACTTCTTTGTTTACAACAGCTAGGCTTCAAGACTTATCTTCAGGATTTCACTACATTTATATCCCTGAAAAACAGTGAGTTCAGAACTTAGTTTAACAAAAATTTTTTGATATATTTATCCTGAATATGACATACTACAAAGAATTGTGTTACTTTTCAAAAAAACAAAAAAAAAACCTTGGATGATTTTAAGAGACGAAATACCGCTAACTTCTTTTAACTTGAAGGTAGACTGGATAGCACTTTTCATGGTTTGCTCGGACTGAAAGTGAAAGACAAAAAAAAAACAATCGGTCATGTTTTTACAAAAAAGATTTGTGAGGAGGGGGATAAGGAGGCTGCCACAATCCTCATCTTTCGCTTAAATGTAAGGTAGCAGTACTTTTCGGTCGATCCTGATACGTCTAGTAACAGGGTATTATTTTTTGCCATCAACTGAAACACACAACTCGCGTCGATACGTTGAAGCAACAACTCCTGTTAGCTATCTCAGATAGAATGTACGATCGTTGACGCCTCAGGGCTGCAAGCGGCCAGAAATAAACTATATTACATATTTCATATTACATATTACATACTTATTTATTGTTCTGTTCAATTTTCTCAGGTACCATGCGTGTCAATCCACCCTCAAAATCGCATGTAATTGTGTTTTTTAGTGGAAAACTTTGTTTTTTTCGTGCACAAAGTGATTCTTCCCTGGATGCTGCTATCATTTTGGAAAATGGTAAGCTTCTGCGGTTTGTCCCAATCAGTCTTACTATAGTCAATGTATCGGGAGGTTTCGTCACAAGCTGAAGCTACGCAGTTCGAGTGAAGAGCGTCGAGGAAAAACGACGATGGTACAATCTTTGAATCCGGTCAAGAATCTAGGATTGAAAGCCATTGATTTCAGCAAACAAAATTAATGAAGGAAACAATCTTTGATTAAGGGAAATGAAAGCAAATGCCAGTTTGTGAAATTGTTCCCACATGTTATAGATAGTATACTCGAAAGTTCTGTTTGACTGTCCTCTTGTAGCAGGGTAAACTTGTACAATGTTGGCAGGGAATAAATCTAGAATAGGTATACTTATGGTTGCTGAACTTTGTCATCAAAACGGTGCAATCATCCAATTCCATGCAAATTTTAATTAATCGGTTTTAAATATTAGGTTGCTCTCTTGTTTCTCGTTGAGATGGCAGGAGGTTATTAGTTGGCTCTTATATTTCAGGCATCTCATGTTGTAAGCGAGGTATGTTTAATTTGTTTGGAAGTGCTCTCCAGATTAAAGTTATCTCGATATGAAACGAAACGTATGGCTTATTGTGATCAAGAAGGCATTTTACTTGTTCCCGATTGTCTGAGCGTGTAATAATGATTTTTTTCCGCTTCAATAACAATGGATTTGGAGTTTTAAATTTAATTTTGATGTAATTATATTGTTACGGTATTTTCCAAACCGCCAGAAAGATACAACTCGTGGTAAATCAACTACTTTATTGACTAACGTAATAACTACGGAACGATATCAATAACCAGTACAATGACTATCTTCTTATCTTAGAGCCCTCTATAAAACTATAACTTCAATCTCAGTGCACTACCGCACAATTCACGGTTCTCTTTAAAGCTCCTTGTCGTTCATCAATTTCCACAACACTTTTCCAAGGCAGCCTTCCACAAGGCTGACGATTCCAGTAAATAATTTCAACAACTCTGTCCGACTCTCGCTCCTCTGGGCTGTTCGTAACGGCAGTACTAACTCACTATAAAGGCCTAACTTTTAACTGATCGCGACTCTTTATATACCTTTCACAAAAGTTCCAGAATGTTCTAGAGATCTGTAATACTGCTATTTTTAGTAACATTACTCTACTAGTGAAGGTGTAGTCTGATCGTCCGGGTAAGTGTAGTCCTGAGAAGGACTGTTGTCGGTGGTAGTGACTGACGTTTCGACAACCTGTGCGGAAGTCATCATCAGAGTCAAGTGAATGATTGTTGTCATTAGAATGTTCTTATTCCAGTTCGTGTGAAATGATCGGTTGGTTTTGCCGTGATGTTATTGGCTGTAAGACTCAAGTGACGTAAGTCGGTCGTGATTGGTCTGTTTGGATCTGTCGGTAAAGTTAGGTCGTTCTTTTTCGGTCGTTTGTGATGTTTATGTCGTGAATGAGTCGTTTGTATGGAGCGGGTAGTTGTTGACATCTGTTTAGGGGAGTCTGTTCTAAGTTAGTAAACCAGCTTTCCAGAGTCAGTCGTTGAAAATAGTCAGTGCTGTAGGTTAGGCATTGCGCAGAGTCCCAGTCAATGTTGTGGTTGGTAAGTCGATGGTGTTCAGTAATGTGATTGCTGACATCACCTTTCCTCGTCGCCCGTCTGTGTTCAGTCAGTCTTGTTGTGAGGTTTCTGCCGGTCTCACCGATGTAGGAGGCTTGGCAGTCGGAACAATTGTTCCGACTGCCAAGCCTCCTACATCGGTGAGACTGGCAGAAACCTCACAACAAGACTGACTGAGTTGTTCCGACTGCCAAGCCTCCTACATCGGTGAGACTGGCAGAAACCTCACAACAAGACTGACTGAGTTGTTCCGACTGCCAAGCCGCCTACATCGGTGAGACTGGCAGAAACCTCACAACAAGACTGACTGAACACAGACGGGCGACGAGGAAAGGTGATGTCAGCAATCACATTGCTGAACACCATCGACTTACCAACCACAACATTGACTGGGACTCTGCGCAATGCCTAACCTACAGCACTGACTATTTTCAACGACTGACTCTGGAAAGCTGGTTTACTAACTTAGAACAGACTCCCCTAAACAGATGTCAACAACTACCCGCTCCATACAAACGACTCATTCACGACATAAACATCGCAAACGACCGAAAAAGAACGACCTAACAATACCGACAGATCGAAACAGACCAATCACGACCGACTTACGTCACTTGAGTCTTACAGCCAATAACATCACGGAAAAACCAACCGATCATTTCACACGAACTGGAATAAGAACATTCTAATGACAACAATCATTCACTTGACTCTGATGATGACTTCCGCACAGGTTGTCGAAACGTCAGTCACTACCACCGACAACAGTCCTTCTCAGGACTACACTCACCCGGACGATCAGACTATACCTTCACATGTTACCCCCGGGTTCAAACCATTTACTGCATTACTCTACTATTACGTCATAAGGTAAATATGCTGACTAACGGTTCTAGAAGGTTCTATCAAGAGTTCTCGCTGAGTCAGCATGACTAAATGTTCTAGAAACTTCTTCATTCTATTTTTAGTAACTACGTAACGCCACGCTCTCCAGAAAAAAAATATGGGCGCCCTCCATAACAATATCGTCAGACCACAAGAGGAAATCGGCAAATGGCATAGTACTGTGAAATTCATCGCCACCTCGCGTCACATCACTTGAGACACAGGCAACCTTCTTCGCCTGAAACTGAGAGAGAAAATTTTACAGTTACTTACGAATGTTTCAAATTAAAACAATTTGAAAAGAATTTTCTTTTTTTCTTGAACCACCTCGTAATTTACAACTACATCTGACTTAAATGAAGTTTAACGTTTGCGATTGTACACAAATATTACCCATTTCCCTTTTTTGTTGTATTTCTAGGTCGAATGGCCGCAGCCTGATGAAAAAGGAACAGTGAAAAGGGATTGGTATGTAACACTTCTCTTAACCTGTTACCAAAGAGCTGAATGACATTTCAACAATTTCATTTCTGACAGTAAATAACACTTACCAGGAACAAATCGTTCTACTTTTAGGGCAGAGCTTCAGATCGAGTCAACGCTGGACTATGCAACAGACAGTTGGTTCTGGAATGTTTTTACAGGTGACGTATAGGACGCCTCCCGGTTAGCTCAATGGATAGAGCGCTGGACTGTTGTGCGGGAGGTCGAGGGTTCGAGCCCCGGCCGGACCAACACTCAAGGTCTTAAAATGATTGAGAAGAATTTGCTACCATTCTATAACATCAAGAAATGGTTAGATATTCTAGTCTTCTCGGATCAGGACGAATAAATGGAGGTCCCGTCTCCTGCAGGGTTGGGGTAGGAGACGTTAATTTCCCACACACGAGATTACTGAGTGATGGATGTCCTCCCCTGGGGTGGGATGGGTGGGAAGGTGAGATCGATAGACTGAAGCGGCTGCCAGAGGCGCCTGATATGCTGACGTCTGTTCTCAACCTCACACTGCACCCGTAATTCAGCCTCTAGGCTGCAAGTGGTCAGATATAAACTATATTCATATTCATTAGTTACGGTTTGTCCACCTGAGTGTTTGTCATCTCATATGACTGGCTATTCTATTTTGTAATTTTTTTTTGTTATGTATTGTTTTGTTTCGTCTCTGAAACCTCTCGTGTTTGCGAGAGATAAAACAAAAATGTAAAATCTTTAATGTAGAGCCGGGTTAATTGCCTCTGATTTTCTTTACAATAGACAAAACTTCTGAAGTATTTGCCAAGAAAACAAATACCGGGTAGACCGACCCACATTTCAGAATTTAATACAAGCAATTTGCATCCCATACCAGTGCCTGAACAACTGGCTATGGTTGTTCGAGGGATGGATAACGCTGTTCACTGGATATATCTCTATCTGATGAGTAGTACAGTCCGCTTTACGGTTATTATTTTCCACTGGACTTTGATTTATCAGTTGCATAGTGTCATCCGAGTTTTAAGTTAGGCCAGATGGAGAGAGCTAAATGATATCTCTGAGCTCCGCCTGAAAAAATACGTTCTAGAGTCTTAATTGGTTCCTTTCGTCATTTGTGTCATTCAGTGCCGTCCATACAATATAGGACAGAGTCATGTGGGCGTCATTTGTGTCATTCAATGCCGTCCATACAATATAAGACAAAGTCATGTGGGCGTCATTTGTGTCATTCAGTGCCGTCCATACAATATGGGACAGAGTCATGTGGGCGTCATTTGTGTCATTCAGTGCCGTCCATACAATATAAGACAGAGTCATGTGGGCGTCATTTGTGTCATTCAATGCCGTCCATACAATGTAGGACAGAGTTATGTGGGCGTCATTTGTGTCATTCAATGCCGTCCATACAATATAAGACAGAGTTATGTGGGCGTCATTTGTGTCATTCAATGCCGTCCATACAATGTAGGACAGAGTTATGTGGGCGTCATTTGTGTCATTCAATGCCGTCCATACAATGTAGGACAGAGTTATGTGGGAGCCTGAGCATGTACACTTAGGGTACCAATCATCCTTTCCCTTATTTTGCAGGAGCTCTCAATCATCAGACAGCCCATCATCTCTTCCCAGGCATAAGTCAGTTTTACTATCCTCAAATTACTCCCATCGTCCGTGAGACGTGCAAGGAGTTTGGTGTGAGGTACAATTATAAGGAGGGCTTCCTTCAGGCGCTTGGTGCTCATATTTCACATCTGAAAGCACTTGGACAAGAGAAGGAAAAACCAGTTACCAGGCCTGATGAAAAAACGGGGTGAAGAATGAATGTGGGTTGTTGAGGATGAAGTGAGCCTGAGAATGAAGTTTCAAGTATTAAAGTTTTTCATTGTTAATCTGTATAATCAACATTTTTTCCTTGCGACTTGACAATGTTTAGAAAGGCAATTTAGTTTTAAAGTAATTCTTACTAGTGTTGAACGTTATACGAGATTGTATTGGTGTTTGCTTTAGTTTGCACTGCAATTGGTCCAGAAAACTACCGCCTTTCTCTCAACAAACCAGACACAAAACTGTAACCAGTTTGGTTATTTTACTTTCAGTTGTCATTGGCTCTTTAAAGGTACTTTCCTCTCTTCTGATTGGCCGTTGGGATGATTAATTTTGGTTTTATGTTTTTTTTTTTTAACTTTCCCATCAAAATGAAATGATGCAAATAAACCGAATGCAAATATGGAGGACCACTCCATCACCAGTCCTATCACACAGTCTAATTACAAGCGTGACGCGTTTACTATTAATGTTAGTGCTCAATTCGTGCTGCACAGGGCATGAAGATGCAATTAAAAGATGAGTTTTTTAATTCTTCACTGACTTGCCCACTGAATGTTCGAAATTCACAAACAATTGTTATATGTAGCCTCAGTTGTGTATATTACTGAAATCTGGAGCCTATCTGTATTAATCGTTACAAATATTTTATCACAGGATGGTTGAAAAAATTTTACACTCTATTACTCTCCACTTCCCTTCCATACGCTTGAGAACTCCCTTCCATAGAGACCTATCACGCAGAAAAAAATTAAAACAAAAGTAGCTACTAAAGTTTCCAATTCTAAAAATTGGACGAGTGAATAGCTTAAGACCGTTTATCGATCCTTTGGATAACAATGCTTTTAAGCATTACCTTTCACGGTGAAATTTCAGCGAACGTGTTTAATTCAAACCCAAAAGGGGCTTTTTGAACGAAGTATAATGAACATCGTGGTTTCGGACAATCGATTTCCTAGTTTGGGGCCCTCTTGATACTCTTCACCAAAAGCTACGTTGACATAAATGTCTGTCTAAAGTAAAGACAGATTACAACGTGTCTTTTGATTGACAAAGGTTAACTTGCGTTTAAATAACCTACGCACGAGGTCTCTATACACGTATGAAGACCTCTTTTCAGATATGAAAGGGTGAAGAGAACAGTTAGTTTCTTGGTGTCGAAAAGAATTACTGCTTTTAAGGGCAGTATTCACCAGTAGCGGTTTTGCCTCTTCAATGAGAAGCACTAAAGTCACGCTTTTAACGCACCTACATCAACTGTCAAGAAGCTGTACTTAACTTACTTTGCTTGTTTTTTTATCTTTTTATTTTTCCTTTTTAATCGAAGCCTAAGATATCTCTTACAGAAGTCCCTCTGGCATGAAGACAAGTGGACTCGGTTGTTCGTAGGGTGGATAACGCTATCCAGTGGATGAATTCCTATGCAGTAGATAACACATGCAGTACGTTCCGTCAACACATCCGCTGGGTGGCCATTCTTCCATTAGATGGCGTAATCTGCTCCTTGAAAAACTGGGCCATGGTCTTTAGTTTGTTCAAAGTTTCATGGTATTCTGGACTTCACGTTTCTTTTCATTTTTGTACACGTGCTTCGCCCTTCCTTTCTTTCTTCTTTCTTCATTGGGAGCAAAAGAGTCTTTTATGATACTCTTGTTCTAGGGATTTTTCCCATCAAAATCCCGACTACACCGACTTACATCCTTTACGAAACGAAACAATGTCAGAAGACACAAGATCGTCTTTAATCCAATACAGTAATTAACAAGTCCAGGGTTCGTTGTATGAATGTTTACCCAAATGAAGATCAATGCCAACCCGGTGTTCTACATGGCTATTGTTGAGTTGAATGGCTATTCAAATCTCAGTGACCCCCGATTTTAATTACGTGTCTCAGGAGGAAAATCAACACTGGAACACGCACGAACGCGGTGGAACACCGGAACACTGAAACATGCCGATAAAATGTAACAAAAAAAGTGTAAAAAATAGCAATAACGAAATAAAAGATTATCAATATATACAACCTGTACACAGGTGAAGTTAAGGTTACCGTGCACCCTCAGAGGTGTTTCGCATGCAAGCGATGTAGCGCGTCCGGTTTAAACTGTAGATATCTAATCCCCCTATATCACTATATCACATATGAATTGTCGAATTTTTCACGACTTCTAAATGCGAGCGCCCGAATCACCTTTTGAACGTTACATGTTAAAGCAAATTTTGTTTTTCGCTTATTTAATGTGTTCCTCCGTTTCCGGGGCCAAAGCGCTAAAAAAACATGTCTGCGATTTGCCATATTCAATTTCAGTGAAAAGTTACAGAATATTTTTGAAATAGGATTAAAAAAATGAGTAAAGATCGTACAAAATCGCTCTTGAAAAAAAAAATATTTAGAAATAAAAAATTCGGAGACACGTGTTTGTTGTTTATATATAAAACTAGCTTCTGTCAAAATTTGAGAGCAATCGAACAAATTCCCGTTGACTTGTAGCTCTTAAAAAGTGATTCGGGCGCTCGCATTTAGAAGTCGTGAAAAATTTGACAATTAATTTTTTTTCAAAATTTTTGGTATAGTCTGATAGCCAGTCCTATAAGCTTTAATTTGATATAGGGGTTTAAATATCTACAGTTTAAACCGGACGCGCTACATCGCTTGCACGCGAGACACCCCTGAAGGTGCACGGTAACCTTAAATGAAAGTTTAATCGTTTTTCTCACGTTATAGAGTCCAACTATCAATTGTATTAATTGCGGCATCTCATTTACTATACTGCTGGTCTTTGTCAGGCGACGAGGTTTATTCACGTTGAATAGCCGAGTGTAATGCAAAGTGTGAAGTTTAATGACAATGGGAAAACATGTTGTAACAGCTTGACGCGCAATAATTTCTGATAAGAATCAGAAAACATCACAGCAACCTCAAACATCACGAGATGAGTGAAGTAATCAGGTATGCCCAAGGCTGAGTGATTCCTCCGGGCTTTGTCTACGGATTCGACTTTTCTGACAACACTACTATGTTTTGTAAGTCTTACGAAGGCCAGAAGGGTGTACAAACGTGGAAAACTTGAGACAACGTGAATTAGCGAGTTTTTGGGAGGTTGTCCACGTAAATCCTTTTCAATATCTTTTAAAACACTAAGCCATTTTGGCATGATATGGAAGTACCATGGAAAATGTGCTCGTCTAATCTAAGAGATGCTGTTAGTGTACGTCTTTACTTAACTCTTAAATGTCGTTTTTTATCAGATTACATATTGGGTACTCTAAAGAAGGTCCGATCCATTTTTCTCCTTCTTTGAAAATGCTATTCAAAGTGTAACCTCATAGTGTCGGGATCAAACATTTTGCATTTTCTTTTGGTTAGGAATAAACATTCTACAACTGCATACTTCTGTACAAATTTGAAAAGTCGGACTCGCAACTTAAGTACTTCCAACCGTCGAGGCTAGTTTCCATTCCAGCGCCCTCGTTCGACTCAAGCCAGAACTAAATCGATGCTAGCGTGACACAACATGTTACTCGTCATGCAACCCAAATTCACGTCGTCGACCTAGCTTGCTCTCTTGTGACTCCAGCCGTCTTGGGCATTTTCTTACTGGAGCTGTCTTCTAGCTCCTTGGCTTTGTAATAGTGAGGTGCTACCTCCAACAGCCATTTGTTTTCAATCTCTATGATCTGGTAAGAAAGTATTCATTTTGGTAACAGGCTTCTAGTTTCAAACCCTGCCCTCATGCAGGAGACAAAGTACATGTAAGCGGTAAAACTAGCTTGTTTCTCTGGATTGGAAACGCCAGACAAATCAATGTTTGACTGAGGAAGGGAGACTGATTTTGTTTCATACTTTTCGTGAGCTTTGAGATGCTACAACCGACCAGAAGCGTCCGTTCAGTTCAAATTTCGTGCTAGACTTCACCACATTAAGCAAATTAATAATTCCTTAATTTCCTTTTCACACTGCACAGGCCTTTTTAACGCAAAGAGCTTAGATCCAAGAGAGAGATACATAGGTGATGTACTAAAGCATGACTCTCAGAATTAAGAATCAGTAGTAAGACCGGCATTACCTGTCTCGTGAACTCCTTTGTAGTGAACACAAGCTCGTGGTAGATCACCCATCTGGGCTGGTCCTGGAAAAGACTGCTGTTCGGGTGAATCATGACTGTCTGCAAGAAAGAATAACAAAACCATAACAGGACAACTTGCGAGTCTTATAGGTGATACATCTACCAGTCTAAACATGTATTTTACCTGGTTTGATATGACTCAAATAAAAAGTAATATAATCCAATACGGCCTGTCGCTTACATTCATTGAAAACAACCGTACCCATTCGTAGGGATGCAAAAACCTAGGCGCTGTGAGGAACCCATGTATTCCAGTTATAGCCTTCACTGATTTAGATATCAATCAAGTAGCTCCAGATTCATCCACAGCACTTGTTTTCACAACAAGGCAAAGCAAAGCCCAGGTCCATTACACTTGCATGTCTTGGTTGTGAGAACTAACCCCGGTTGTTCGAAGGGTGGACACTGCTATCCACTGTACAAATCTCTAACCGATGGATAGCGCAGTACGATTTTTGGACACTTATCCGCTGGAAAGTGATTTTTCTGTTGGATAGCTATATTCTTTCCTTGAGCAACTGGGCCCTGGTTTTAAGAAATGTGTTTATTTGTAAGCGGTTTACATAACACCGGCTGTTCGCATGCACTTTTCCGTGTGTCTCGCAATTTTCCATGACTCTAAACTTGAGCTGCGTAAGACCCTCCTTGCGATGATAATCGCTCAAAGTCTCAATCTCCCTTTCTTTTAAGCTCAAAGCAGATTCTTTTGAATTCTAATACGAAAAGCGCCTTTACCTGCTGATGTTTTACTGTCCTGTACTGGCCACTCTTGCCTAGCCTGGCAGTGTGATAAAAGTAACCTGATGTGATCGCCTAAAAACATAAGATAGGACAATTTGATGTCGGTATTGTGGTATAAAACAAATCGACAGTGGTAAAGCGAACTTACAGTGTTGCAGACTCACTCGGTTACGCCTTCTGAGTCCACAACACTTTGACCACTGTGAAGACGAATTTCGTTGTTCATAAGAGTAAGGACCCCGCTAACCACTGTCGATTTGTTAATTTTCTTACTGTCAAGAAGTCTTCTTTAAATGTTAGCAGAAACAAGATGCTAGTCACTCAGAGTGGTTGGAGGATTAACCGTTATTGTCGACCTCTTACCTTTCTGATAGGAACAGAATCATTTGGGTTCGACGAAATTTCAATCTCTACTCTCTCCATCAGTCCCTCTAGCTGTTCCCTAACGTCACGCGCTCTCTTCATAGAGCGATGCTGTATGAAATTCTCATAGCACCATTGAGTGAGGTACCCAGTCTCCACCCACTGATCGTACACGTTCAACAATGTCAGGTGATCACCTCCTGGACGAAAGAAGTTTACGCGCGCGTTGTCCGCATGTACGACTTTATCCTTGGGGCGATAGAAAATGGCGTTGTTCACCGATAACATGGCAGTGATGGTAAGAATCTGTTCGACGCATTTGTACCTGAAAGAGAATTGAAAAAGAAAATCGATCTTGGGTTCTTTTGACACAGACTTCGCAAACATTTGTACGAATGTATCCAAGGTCTTCCAGGTCAGATTATCTTGACCTCCTCATCTGCTACAAAATTTTCTTCCTCTCTTACTGAGTTTTACTGTCAGCCACCTTTGTGACACTCGCACTGAACGTATCGAAAAGTTTTCTTTGGCGCAGTCTAGCAGCAGAGATTGAAAATGACACAATTAAGGTTTTCTCACTTTTCCGATGCAATCAACATTTTAGACATCGTTGGTTCAACGGGAAATTCCGCCATGCGACGTCCAAGCTGAAAGAAAGAGAGAAAAAAGAAACAAAGAAACAAGGACAGTTAGAGAGTTTGAATCACTTCGTTGAACGAGCTTATCTAACCCCTTTCCTCCTCAGCGTGGTAAGTGCTTAAGTTCTCCATCTGAAAACGAATTTCTCAGGACTAAAACATAACTTTTTCTGATTTTGGAGCATACTCTTCAAAACGAAAAAATCTTCACACCGTCACAAACCTTTGTGAGTTCTCCGTGATGGTTCAGTCCTCCCAGAGCGTACAGCTGCTCGAGGGCAATGATAAAGGTCTCAGCCGGAGGGGGATCCATGAAATCAAAATGAATCAAATCGTTGATACCCAGGCTCTTCAGAAGTAGAACTACATTTCCCAAGTTACTTCTCTGGATCTGTGGAAGGTGGAAAAAAAGCGAAGAAATACTCTAACGATGGTTGCTGAAAAATAACGTTCTTTTGAGTACCGATCAAAGGATAAGTTTTCTTCAGCAACAGCTGATAAATTAAACGATAGCTTACCTCGGGGATGGTGTTCTCCTCCAGTTCGTTCTTGTACGCCCATGCTGTGTACAATCTGAAACAGTTGCCTGCTGCCACGCGACCCGCACGACCTGCTCTTTGATTGGCTGATGCCTAGGAAAAGTCACAACAGTTGGTGGGTTTACTTCATAACCACAACATTAAACAAAAACAATCAGACAAATTCAACGTTTTGAGGCACTTTGGTATGAGAGTTCTAAGACCAAGACTTACTTTTGAAATGGGTGTCACCACTAGTGACTCCATTCCTGTGCGTGGGTTGTAACTCTTCTGTTTACAAAATCCAGGATCAATAACATATATAATACCATCAATGGTTAGCGACGTCTCGGCGATATTGGTGGCTAAAACAACCTGTGGGACACAAATATTGCAAAGAGTTCTCTTTTGCTTGTCTTGGGTTGAAACGTTTTGAGATAAAAAATTAAAATTAATCGCAAGTCTTTTAATAATCATTGTCTTTGTTTCGTGACTTTTAAAGTCCAAGGTCTTATACTTTATCGGGTAACCTCTAAATTTAAAGAATGAAAAATAAAAGAAAAAGAAAAATAAAAGAGTTCGTAAAATTTTGGAAAAACAAGACGTCATAGATACGTTGTGACACAGCACGACTTGTTATAAAATAAAACTGGATTTCTAGATTCGAACTAAAATGCATCTGCCTCCCCAGAATTAGACCATTCTTATATGGCATAGGCATTGTTGATAAAACAAAATGGTGGATGAAACAAACAAAAAAAAAATAAAACGGTGGCCAGGAGGATTTGTTTACTTTTCTTCCCCCAGGAGGAGTGGGCTCAAATATCTTCGCTTGCAAATCCGATGGAAGATTAGAGTAGATGGGAAGAATGGTTAGCTCATTGATTTTGGAGCCCAGTTGGCGCGTGCGTTCTTGTAACAACTCCTGTGACCTTTCGATTTCCTCCTAGCCAGTAAAAAAAAACCAGGATGTCCCCTGGGGGTTGGGTCACGTGTATCTGTAACACAGTCACCACCGTGGCTTCAAGATAATCAGCTTCTGGAGACTGGAAAATGAGAGGTGAGAGGATTGATAAAATTACTGTACTTTCACAGAGAAGGACAATATTTAGAAAGAACAGGTACCGTAAATGCTCGAATTAGCGCCCAGGGCGTTTATTTAATTTTCTAAGGCGAGAGGGGGACGCTAATTCAAAGGGGGCGTTTATTTAAAGGGGGCGCTTATTTCGTTTACCAATTTTTAGCTTCAAAATGACAACATCTTTATGCTCATTTACAACCAAACTGCACCATAAAACTTCTAAAACCTTATAGAAAACTACTTTTTCCGAACTCGAAACGTTCTTAAGACTTTTTCGTCAAAAAACGTATTTTATTTCTGCAATAGAACAATTCTAACAAAATTATGCGTTTGCTATTGTGAAATGTCTTCGGTTAACATCCAGTTGTCTTCAATTAAACACACAATAAAAACACATTGTTAATGTTAAAATATCGTGTCTCTCCTAAGCATTTAGATTCTTAATCAACAATTTTTTCTCGGGAGATGGGGGAGGCGCCACTTATTTGAAGGGGGGGTGCTTAATACAAATTTTTAACCTTAGGAGGGGCGCTAATTCGAAGAGGGGCGCTTATTTGAACCTGGGCGCTAATTCGAGCATTTACAGTACTTAAATGCCGTTGCTTTCAAAGGTTTATTATCCGAAAAAGGATAGAATTTCTTTGGAAACACCTTCCGATGAATCGGACAAAGTATTTTGTTCATTTTTCACCCATCAAAAGTAACTGAACCAAACTCGCAGAACAGAAGATAGGTTTGTACACGATAGAGAATGATTGTTTGCGTTCGTCACGGAACGTCCTCGAAGAGGAATCTAAATTTGTTGCTTAAGTATACAACAGAGGCGGCCCTCGAGGTTATAGCAATTTCCCTTTAACAGAGATCTTCTCGTAATGGGAGAAGGGGGGAGGACAAGGGGAAGAGGACAGGGAAGAAGGGGAGGAGGGAGGTGGGAGTAGGCACAAAGATAGCATGAAAATCATTTATTCTGCTAGAGTTGAAGCTTTAATTTGTTTCATGAAGGAGGTGTGTCTGAATATAAGTGGCCCAGTAGTAAGACCCAAGAAATCTGGCCATGGTTTGTTATGGTTTAGATTCTACTGCGAAAACTATATAAAACGACAATGATCTAGTTTTCTGGGAGCAAAACTACACTATTCCTCCTACAGAACTGTGTTCATACTGATAAAAATGAATGATGGATATGGGAATGAACACCATCCACTCTTACTACAGGCCGTGCTATCGTCATTGATGTTCCACTAGAGAACAGTCTATTGTATCTGAACTAAAGATGTATCGATCGACTCAGAAGTTAAAAAGAGACACAGATAAGCTAAAATACGATATTTCACCAGGAATGACCCTGAAAGAGGATAAAGTTGTTCACCTTTGTGTAATAAATATTCACGGGAAATCTTCGACCAGGAATTCTAAAGATGGGCGCATCCTCAAAGAACTGGAAGGTAAAACGTACAATGTATTTTTTACTTAACAGCTTGGTTCATTTCTAAGGTACGAGAATTAAGAAAAAGTTCTTTTTCTTTTTGGACAAATCCTTCTGTATAAGGTTACTACGTTACAAAAAGGCGTCATCATGTTCTCGTAATCGCTAGGTTGGTTGTAGGCTGTAAAAGTAAATTGCGGCAGACACTTACAAAAATACAAGGACTGTTTTTTTTTTTTTTTTTACGGTCTTCTTTTTCTAGAGACGATATTGACGTTCAACGGAAGAAGCTGAAGAAATATGCTATTCATTCATCACGAACGCACGGACTTTCCGATTTTTCCTTCCTCGACCCCTGTGCCACCAACTCGTTCATGAGCCAAACCACAAACTAGATTCATGTGGCAAGCGTCACTGATATCCTGCAAGGGCCAGAAATGTCAAAGGCGTCTTATTCATGGTTTCAGAACGCTTGCCACCCACGTAACTAGTTTTTTTTCGGGCTCACGAACAAGTTATCTGACCATGAAATCAATCGATTCTTAGTGGGCGAGTTTTCAGGTGAGCGAGGAAAGCGCGGGGCAGTCGTGGGGCAAGCGTGAGGAAAGCGCGTTCGTCTCCTCGCATGTGTTTTTCCCCTTGAGCTCTCATTACATTTGCCTTTGCTCGCCCGAGAAACGACAAAAATGACACCCGTCCTGCGGGCTACTGAGTAGTCGATAATAACGCTATTTATCAAGACATACCTGTGAAAACTTGTCAGCATCCAAAGTCGCACTGGATATCAGAAGTTTAAGATCTTTTCGGAATCGAGCAATGTCCTTGACCAAGCCAAATAGCACATCAGTATGAAGGGTTCGTTCGTGAGCTTCGTCAATAATCAGAACACTGCCAACAGAAACGTGGGGCCATTTAAAGTAGAAGTTGATTCAGACATCATACACGTACAATGTTCATCTCCGGCTACGAAAACTACATCTAGTAAAATAAATCACTTCCCGCTTTTCGGAAAATACACAGAGTAGCATTATATGAATAGTCTACAGTAGGTAGAGCTGTTAAAAATGTACTGTATGTATAAAGTATTATAAGGTGGACCAAACCTGTATCCAGCTAGATCCGGTTCACCCAAGAACTCACGCAGCAACATTCCATCAGTCATGTACTAAAGATCAAATTTCAACTATTTACGTCTTAAGTTATGCATTGATATCTTTGGAGTGTCCACAATAATCTGCAACGGCATTGATTTTACTTTACCTCGCTCTGTGATTAGTCTAAAAACTCGCGCCACCCTTTCAACCAATCAAATGCAAAATTAAAACCAGCCGCGTCTTGGTTTCCCGCGTTGTGCCGCGCTTTAGGCAGTTTGCTTGTTTTTACTTTGAGTAAACATCGCCTTCATGTGATATTTTCTTTTCTTCTGATTGGCAGTTGCGATAACTTTGGTATAGGTTTTACGACACTCACTGGAGATCCACTCTCAGTAAGCCTTTCATCTCCTCACCGTATTATAACTTCATCAATACGTAAACTGAAATTTCCACTGTTAAAAGAACATTACCCTGGTATTATTCTTTCAAACTTGTGCTTCATAACGTCAGTAGGAATTTTTATAAAAGATACGTCTATTTTGCTGTTTCTAAACCATTGTATTGATACGTTCTCCTTAGAAAGAAATACAGTAAGTCCTCATTAGCAACTCTCTTTACTGTCTGCCATACAATTCTCATAAAGTTACTGAGGAGAATTTTGCTATTGGATCAACTAATAATCACCCAACTGATATTTTTCTTCTTTCTCATCCCTTGTCTGCGTGGTATTGTATTAATAATGTAAGGAGAAATTTTGTGTTGGTCACTCATGGGAGTTGAAAGGTTAAAAGTCCTACCTTTATTATGGTTCGCTCTGAACAGCAATCTTCGAAACGGATACTGTATCCAACCTGAAAACAGAATAAAAATCTTAAAAGAAAAAAGAGATGTGGGCAAAATTTAATGTCGAATGAATATGCACATCTACTAGAAAAAGGATACGATGTCTCTGAAGTACAGTGTACTTCAAAAAGTTGAATTTCTGAATATCTGCAACCATTTGCCGATAACCGCTAAACTATAGTTTTGCTTATATTTTTTCCTTTTTAACGCTTCAGAATGTACCTCATTTCCTAGTTTTGTACCCATCTCTTCAGATACTCTTGCTGCGACGCTCATTGCTGCAACTCGTCGAGGCTGAGTACACCCAATTTTCATCTTACCCTTGGTAAAACCCTAAAAAAGAAAAGATTCCAGGAGTTCAGCTAAAAAATGTGTGGTACATTCACCCCTGGAGATGCCCGATATGTTTGTTAATCTTTTCGATTCTGTTTACTATGGATTGCCGCGTAAGGAGGGGCAAAGAACACTCCATGGGCTGGCAGCAAAGAAAGATGGCATTATTTGCAGGCTATTCTACAAAATTAGCTACACTGTGCCTTGCTCACAAAATTTGGCCTTATAAGGCAGATTGCAGTAGCACTCAGCCAGAACTTGGGTGGCACAGGATCCAACCAAGTCAAAGCATGGAATTTCTCCCACTTTCTTTATTTCCAGAATTTCTTCATATCCAGTTCTCCTGAGAGGGCATTTCATTATTTAGCATCATTTATTTGTGATACTCTGTCTATTAACAAGTTACCTAAGTACAGCCTGTCATGATGCAGTCAAGCACTGTAGCCTCTTTTTCCTCCTCAGAACTAACATGATAAACCACTGTAAAACTCCATGACAATCACAAGGACACATACACAAGAGTTGCAACCTCACGTTACAACTGCTCATAAAAGCACACCTATAAACATTTGATATATTTACTTTTATAAACACCAGTGTGTATTTTAAATAGTAAGGAATGAACTTTGGACATACTGCTTCATGAAGGTATTGTGGAATTTGAGTGGTCTTTCCTGAGCCTGTCTCTCCTTCGATAATAATAACCTGCAATTAAAAACAATTAATCGTAATGAGCCTCTCGGCCCTTTACACCCTAACTTCAGTATGCATACCTGTTTTCACCACACCGTTCTTCATACATTTCCTACGATGCTGACAAGCAGAATTTGTTTAACAATCATGATTTTATTAAGTGGTTGATCAATATTCCTTTAATCTCAAGATCTTGATATTTGATTCTGGGGTGACAATGTGAGGAGAAATTAGACACTGGTCTTTTTTAGGGTTAAAGGGCTGCTTTTAAACTCAGTCATTGGTAAGCATTTAGATGAAAGATGTGGTCAAACTGCGTCAGCCTCCCTCACCAGGTATTTGTGCACAGAACCAGATTGATGCAACCAGAGGGGTGAGCTTCCTTCAACTTTGTTGAGTGAACAGTGGCTCAAAAGCTAACCCTGGTTTCTACTCTCATTTGTTACCGTAGAGAAAGACATTTTGGTCTATGTTGAAAATGACAAATCTGTCTGCAAGGTGACAGAGATTTCCTTCAAAACCAAAAAGTATGGATGGCCAGTTCTTATTCACTATATGCCCTGTGGTTCACGAACCTTACATTTGATGGTGCTTGGATAGCCTTGTATTGGTGCTAGGCACATTACCCAGAGGTTTAAAGGAGAGAAACTATTGTCAAAGTACAAGTACTCTGTGTTGTTATCATGTTCAACTCAAACATTGGAATCAGAAGAACAACCCCTCAAAAAAGCTAGCCAAAAGAATGAAGTAGATCTTTAAAAACTAATACAGAAGTCTGAATCCTTCACTCAACAATGTAATTACCTGATGATCTCTGATGGCTTGGATAAGGCTCTCTCTATATGGGTAAACTGGTAAACTTTTTTTAGATAGATAGATACTTTATTATAAACACCTTGCAGCCATGGGCTGAATTACGGAATATTTACAAGTACAGATGATAAAAAGGACGTGTAAAATATTACAACTTTGTCGTTAAGAAAGAAGGAAAATTATCTACATCTTATAAATATGGCTAAAAATAAAACTATTCTTCAAGCGCTCGGTTTTGCATATGGGGAGAGTGAAATCACTTTTGCGCCTCAGTGCGTATCTACAACTCTTCCTTTGGGGGAGGAGGCTGTGGAGTCTATGGGTGGGGTTACGGACTATCTCGTCAAACAGGTTGGTTGAGATTTTTTCCCTCCTC
Source organism: Stylophora pistillata (assembly GCF_964205215.1). Taxonomy (NCBI): domain Eukaryota; kingdom Metazoa; phylum Cnidaria; class Anthozoa; order Scleractinia; family Pocilloporidae; genus Stylophora; species Stylophora pistillata. The sequence goes on along the minus strand of NC_142521.1, from coordinate 7,069,992 downwards.
TCGTGAAGTTTCGGTAGGCCAGCCGTTTCTAGTGCTACACAATATGACAGGTTAGGATAGATGATTCTGAGTGCCCTTCTTTGGATCCGTTCCAAATCTTCACTGATGTAGTTTGGTAGAGAACGGTGGAATACAGGACTTGCGTATTCCAAGACGGGCCTAATACATGTCACATAGAATTGCACAAGTTCGCTTGGTGCAACTCCGGATCTCTTGAGTTGTCTCAAAAAGTAGAGACGAGAGGAACATTTTCTACTTAGTTCAGAGGTGTGCATGTTCCACTTTAAATCGTGGCTAATGGTCACGCCTAGCAATTTGGCACTGGTGACTAGTTCAAGGGGTTTGCCATTTATGACTAGGGGTTCAAAATCGTGGTTGCTGTTAGAGAATCCAATTCGTAGTTCTTTGCACTTGGCCTCATTCATTTGGAACCCATCGATACTAGCTTGTCTTGAAAGGACATCCACAGCTTCTTGGAGTTTGCTCTCACTGCCCTTAGTAATTATTTCGGAACAAGATGTGTCGTCCACGTATTTCCACAAGTCGGCTGGGGAGTCTAAATCGTTAATCATGATGAGAAATAACCAGGGACCTAATTTAGTTCCCTGGGGGACGCCGGATGGTACAGAGCGCCATTCAGAGTGACAATCTTGGGCAAGTTTGACTCTTTGTTTCCGGTTCATCAAAAAATCGACAATCCAGCTTTTGGTTTGACTCGGAATATCATATGTTGCTAGTTTTTGAACGAGAACACTATGGTCGATAAGGTCAAAAGCCTTACGGAAGTCAAGTAGGGCTACTCTTGCCGTGGCACCATTTCCGTCGGTGTTAACAAGCCAATTATGCGTCATGTTGACCAGAGCATGTGTGGTAGACGATTTGGGAATAGATCCGAATTGGCGAGGGTCGATACTCCGTAACACGGCTGGTTTAACATATTTCTCAACGATGTGGTCTTCAGCGAGTTTGGACAAGATAGGCGTGAGAGAGATGGGATGGAGGTGCTTGTTAATATCATTAATGGGCCTTTGTTTTGGGACCGGGACTACGTCAGCCTCTTTCCAGGAAGGCGGAAGGCGGGATTCGTGGAACGAGGAGTTAAGGATCACAGAGACTGGTCCCGCCAAGAGATCAGCGTTTTCTTTTAATAACCATACCGGGATGCCGTCTGGCCCTTGTGCTTTGGAGGGGTTGAGTGCGGACAGTTTCATAAAGGTTGAAAACTCCGATATCGTATTTACGGCAGGAATTTCGTTGTCGGTTTGTGGTGGATCAAAAGGATTATGGGTAAGAGGCTCAAAACTCTGCATTGGAGTCAGGAACGCTGAATTGATGTAATTCGCCAGATCACCAGGTGAAAAACCTAGGTGTTGCAGTAATTTGCTGGTGTTAACACGCGTTTCTGAGGCAGGTGACATGCCGCTGAGCTTTTTCACCTCTTTCCACCACACGGATGGCTTGCACTCCCTCAAATGGCTGACTTTTGCTTCGTAGTACTTTGTCCGGCAGATCTTACGCTCGCGATTCACGCAATTTCTAAGCGTTCGAAAGGTGTCCAAATTTCCTTTTGCAAGGGCACGCTGGCGTCGTTTGATCAAGTTCTTGAGTTTATCGTTCAACCACGGTGGCTCGCTTCGATGAATAGTTTTGGATCGCAGGGGAATAATAAAGTCTAGGCCCGTCTTAACAATATTTTCAAAAAGTGTCACTTTCTCTGCGCAGGTCCCCACGGTGTCAAGGAGGCGTGGTACATCAACATTTTCAAGGTACATTTGCATTGCGTGTCTTTTACTAGGTCTCAAATCCCTCGAGATGATTGTTTTCTTTGATTGCGATGATTTTGCTCGAAGCTTGGGATGGATCTCCACTGAACTGTGATCCGAAAGGCCAATTTTAGGTCGCTCGATGGCTTTATCGTAGAACTCATTCATATTGGTTAGGATACGGTCTAAAAAACTTTTCCCTCTGGTCGGAAAGTGAACAATTTGTTTCAGATTGAAGTTGGATTTGAGAGTCGCTTCATTCAGGTGGTTTAAATCGCCGACAAGAAGAATTCCGCTGTTTGGATGTTGGGACTCAATTGATGTAAGGCATCTTAGCAAATAATCTTGCATTTGTGAGTCGGAGGCTGACGGTGGATGGTATATAACTCCAGATATGATACTAGAGAAACCTCTAGGGAGTCGGGTTGGTCGCAGCTTTGCCCACAGGACTTCTAAGACCGGGTTTTCGTCGATCTCGGAAAGGTCGAGAACAGAAAAAGGGATAGTTTCCTTAATATACATACACACACCGCCGTGAGTGGCCACCTTTCTGTCCCGTCTGATGATATTGTAGCCATTTATCGCTATTACGGAGTCCGGGATATGTTGTCGCAGCCAAGACTCCGTGATGCAAACAAGGTCGTAATTAGCATGTTGAACAACGTGGCTTACTTCATCAATTTTTGGTGCAAGCGACATCACATTTGATAGGAACAGCGATGGGACAAAGTTTCTTGCTTGCCATTCTGGTGCACTTGTGAATTTGGTGGTGATGGAGATACAATAGTCCTTTTTACAGTTCCCGGCGCCATATTGAATGTGTAACCGCGCAAACATGATAGCGAGGTTAGTGTTGAGTCGCGTTGAGAGTTCTAGTGAGATTTTGCTGAATTGTGCTGGTGCTTTGTCCTTTTCATCGAGATATTTCGACAATGAACGATACTTTCCCTACGCAGGATATTCCTCCTTCTTCTTCGAAAAGAAGAGGGAGACACTGTGCCGCTTTTGGCTGTGCTAATAGCTATTGACACAACAGGCAATCCAACAGGTCTGCATTTCTTCTCGTTTCCGAATGACGTCCAGCAGCGAATTAGATGGTGCAATCTCGTGAAGCGCCAGCGGGGAAAGGACGGATTCTTCATCACAAAGTCAACTTTTTTGTGCTCGGAACATTTTAAAAAAGAAGACATGCGAAAAACGTTGGCAGGTCGCTGGAAATTGGTGAAAGGTTTGTAATGTTTGTACAGTTATTTTGTTGCTTGGATACCGAAAGAAAATGCCTGCTTTGATTTTCGGTATTGTAGTGTTTATGCTGGGATATTTTTCTCCTTATTAAAAAGGTGACATTTATATTTATTTTTGCACTGTGGTCTTATACGATATCTGTGAACTGAATGTAAAATTATAAAATTATAATGCAAAATTATAAGTTTAGAAAGTGATGAGTTTTATTATTATATATAGGGGCAGAGCCATCTCGATTTAACTGGTCAGTACCGAAAAAAACACGGAAAATGCCTGCTAAAAGGGTCCCAGTAGCAACTGTGACAACTCAAGAGGAGTCATTTGAAGTTGAGCAGGAAGTATTTCACCAAGAAGTTGAAGCACCTGTGTCAACTGTCTGTGCGGCTTCATCTTCACCAGCCTTGGAAGAATCAGATGTCCTTAAGCTGCAACGGGAAATGGAGCTGCTGCAAGTACAATTAGCTGACTTGAAAGAAAAGCTAAGTGAAGTTGAAAGTGAGAGGGATATTTTATTGGCATGTCAGTTTTCAATCGACAAAATTAAAGATGATGAGTCTGCGGTTCTATTTTATACTGGATTCCCAAACTATGGAGCACTCATAAGCTTCTATAATTTTATTGAACCAAAGCTGGCAAAGATGCAGTACTGGAAAGGAGAGAAATTGTTGAAAGAGAGTCAGCCATACCAAACAGATGATAACAGAAACAAACCTGGGCCTTCAAGGAAACTGTCCTTCTTGGATGAATTTTTGCTTGTACTTATGAGACTAAAGGCCGAGTTATTTGTTCAAGATCTCGCTGATAGATTTGGGATCAGCAGAAGCGTGGTGTCCAGAATCTGCATTACTTGGATTAATCTCCTCTATGTGGAACTAAAAGAACTTTTCCCATTTCCAGCGCAAGAACTGGTTCGCAAGAATATGCCGCAAGAGTTTGCTCAATATGCAACAACTAGGATGATTTTAGACTATACAGAACTGTTTATTCAGCGTCCATCTGCAATGCTTGCACAGTCTGAGACATGGTCTGATTATAAGCACCACAACACTTGGAAGCTGTTGGTAGGTGTGACCCCAAATGGCCAAGTGAGTTTCCTCTCAGACCTCTGGGGAGGGCGAGTCTCTGATAGGCAAATTACAAAGGAAAGCGGCATTTTGGATTTGTTAGAGGCTGGTGACAATGTCATGGTGGACCGTGGCTTTGACATTTCTAACATTGTCCCTGATGGCGTTTCTATCAACATGCCACCATTCTTGGCTGGAAGAGAACACATGACTGCAGCAGAAACTGAGGAGACAATGAGTATTGCGTCAGTGCGCATTCATGTGGAACGTGCAATCGGCAGAATTAAGACTTATCATATTTTAGATGGTACGTTGCCCAACACACTTAGTCCATATGCCACTCAGATAGCAACAGTCTGTGGGCTATTGACAAACTTTTTGCCACCTTTGTTGCCACCAGCTAAAGAACCACATGTGCTTGCATAATGAAGCAACTAATGTTTGTTCTCTGGAGCCTGGGAATGTCTTGTAAAGAGAAATGATGTATTGATCACTTAAACCCTTAAGCCTAACATCAAAATTTAAATTTTCTTTTGGTCCCTCCTATACATTTCCTACAGAAGAAGTGGGGAGAATTTGTCAAAATATGAAGCAAATTCACTTTTGTATGATAATGTCCTCAATTCTCGTGACTACTCTGCTTGATGTAACATTGTTATTGCAAGGAGAAATTTGATGCTGATCACTGTTGGGACTTAAAGGTTTAAGAGAACAGTGAATGGGCTAATTTTATTTAAGCTTGCAGCTATTTTATTTAAGCTTGCAGCCAAGCTCAAAAACTGATATGGTTCTTTTAATGCTCAAATTGATTTAGGCATAATCTTTCCTTACATTAAGAAATATTAATGTTGTCAGTACTTAGGGAAAAAAGATGATGTTGGGCATGTGAAATCAAGATAAGGTACCATTGTACATTGTGTAAATAGGGGAAGTGATTGACATGACAGTCAAATGCAAGTTAAGCTGTCTTTATGGGAAGGAGCTTCATAATTCGATTCTTCAAACATTTATTTTTCTTTTCTGTGAATACTAATGTTAATTATTGTCAATGGGCTCTTTTAAATGTTATTTTAAGACCACCTGATGAGCAGGAATAGTTTCCATATGGAATCCATCCACCGTGAATGTAAAGCAGTTTTCCACGTTGAACCCTCCTGGTTAACATTTCTGGAAAAAAGGCTCTCTTAAAGAAGTAAACTATCTTTGGAAGATGCTCATTCCAGCAACTAGCATCAAAAGAAATGTGTTCTATGAATAGAGGCTTGTCTTCACCAAAGTAAACTACAAAAATAATTCCTTTCAGGTCTAGGTTTGAACAATATAGTTGACCTTGGACTTGAATGTAATAGTCATGGTTTCTCTTTAACCTTATGGTTCCATCAGGTATTTTTTCCAAGCAAAAGGTTTTTGCTTTGCAGACTTCGTCGACGTCCATTCCTGCTTTACTAAAAGGAGATTTAATTTCCATACCCCACTTGCTGTTCTGATCCATGTTTGTCACAATCCTGTCCAAACTTGCTCCCAAGTATCGTTTTTTCCTGGAGACCAAAAGGCCAACCTCCTCCACTTTTAAATTGAATCCTTGTTGTTGCATTTCTCTCAGGTACAGTTTTACAGCCCTCTCCTCACTATCAATACCGTACTGCACTGCCTCTGTGGTAAAATTCGAGTAAAGCATTGCTTTAAGTTTTTTGGAAGGTTCCACTTTCGTTTTTGCAGCCTTTCCAAAATTTGACGCTGTCAAAATTGATTTTCGCTTGTCAAACCAGATCGGATTTTGGCTCTGTCCCCTTGTTGACATTTCGGTTTCCCTTATTTCCTCTTCACTGATAGTCCATGATGACACGTGTTCATCCACCATGTCTTTAAAACGATTCGTTGCAATGTCGTAGCTATCAGTGAAGGGAATGGCAATTTCATTCTCTGTCATTTTCTGAAGAAGTGTTACCTGTTCCTGAGCATTTCGATTTAATGTCATGGAAGAGAAAAAATGAACTAGATGGCAAACAATTTTGCAATGCGCTACAAAGCTTTTTGAAGCTGTCAGGGTCTGTAGTTTGCTGTTGTGGGGCCCTTGGATCAAATTTTATGATTTTAGCCTGCGTGCGAATATTTTTCTTTCCAAATCTGATTTTTCTGATCAGTACTTTGTCAAGCGGTTTCGCGGTACAATCCAGACTGACAGGCGGGACGTGCAGGTTAAAGGCTCTGGGTTTTGTTGTAAACCTCTCCTGGAAAAATCTTCGATGGCAAAAAGAACCCCTCCGACGTGATTACACTTTCCCTTGCCTTGCAATCCAAGTCCAGCAGGGCAAGTACAAGCAGCGCGCAAAACATCGCAAGTAGGTGAGAACTCTACAACAACTCGGTATGGTGTCTTCTTCATCGAAGGTAAAACATTCGCCCTAACGTACCTTTTGTTGTTGTGGTTTTTGCATTCTAACTTCTTAACATTTCCTTCAAAAAAGAACTGGTAAGACTTGAGTTTCTTGTAGTTAGTTCCCTTTAGAACGATATGACGATACTTGCGCGTGGATACCACAACGTAATCGTATAACTGAATAAAGTTCATTTCAGGTAAATTTCTTAGATCTGTCGACCATCCCAGTGCCAAAATCCTTCTCATCGTCGAATCGTATGTGAACTCCTCGTTGCTTGGTCCACTACTTCCAGTGTCGTCGCTATTCGCAGCTGATGGCAAAATCTCTCGCATCAGCAATGCGTAGACTTTTAACACCAAATCAGCCTTCGTCCCACCTGGCGACTCTGAATGGGATCGCAAAATAATGCGTAAATCCTTGGCTGTAAGCCGTTGGATATCACCGAGTGACACGATTTCCTGGTCTTTATATTTTAAAACCATTTCGGTGGAACGATTGCAAAGAAGAACGTGAAATCGCACTACAGAGGCTACTCCAACACTGCTATCAGCTGTTTTGAATCTTCCGCGACTCAACACTAACCTCGCTATCATGTTTGCGCGGTTACACATTCAATATGGCGCCGGGAACTGTAAAAAGGACTATTCGACGGGTTGTGGCCGCGTGAGTTGATTTTCGCTCTGCTGTGGTCCTTTTGTCTCGGGTTGGCTTGTCTAATGTTGTGAATACGATTGGCTTCTTTGGCTTTTGTCGATCTCCCAGCTCTCTTTCCACGATAGCGTGGCCACAAGGACTTAGCTAGGTTGTTTAGCAGTGGTCTTTTGCAAGGTTGAGCCATTTAGGAGAGTTTTAAACTACTAAAAAGATAAAAATTTAAGGAGCGCTTCACGGTGCGGCCATACGTGGCGCATACATAACAAAATCGAGTTAGTCTGTAGAATTAGTCTGTAAACATTCAACAAAATAGTGTTGCCTAACAAAACAACAATTACTGACATGCACATTCCACTTAGTCAGTAATCCAGTGAGTTCATTTAAAGAAGCATTCAAACCAATTGATAAATCACAAAAGACTGCTTCATATAATATTAAAGATTTCAATTACCTCTTCAATTGTTAATCTTTTCTTCTGATAGTCATTCATTTCTGGTTCCTGTAATTCAACCATACAAAACAACAAAACTGAAATCTTTGTCTCTTCTTATTACTTCTAGGTAATGAAATATTTTTCAAGATAAAGAGAACTGCTTAGCTATAGATCTCACCTGCCTCTCTTTTATCCCAGGAATCTGTTCAGCCATTACAAAATTAATCTGATCTTCATCCACAACAAGATCATAATCCTTATTCTACGTGTGCAGAAAATAAGAAGTTTAAAAAAAGTAGATATTAAATAACATCACTATTGGCCACTTTGCAAAATATATTTTACATGTGCATCATTTCAAACATGCAGGCTGTCAAGGCCATTAAAATGTAGATGCATCATTGCAATAAACAAACTTCACTTTCGTTGAGTCTTGGAACATCAATTAGCCCCACTCTCCTCCTTGCATACCTTGTTCTTGTCCCATGCATCTTTGGCAATAAATTTCATGACAGCATAACCAAGCTTGTCCTCCTCCCATTTCTTCTGCTCATAATTAGGTCCCAGTTCTTCCACTGTGGTTTCATCATATCTGGCAGGCTTCTGATTTTCCTGTGGCATTTCATATCTCTGTACTTTTTCCAATTCTCCAGCCTTGGCATGCTCTACTGCTAAATGGTAAACCTTTTTCTTATATTCTTGATCCTGTTTCTCTCTTTTTGAAATCTGAGCATCTTCAAACAAGTATTCATCATCAAGAATGTCCTCTTTAAGCATTTCAAGCTTGTCCACCCGCCGTTTTTTGACATAATCTCGGCGAGACTTTTTCCTTAAATCAGGAACCTGAAAAGATAATGCAGTTTGTAAAATAAACCTTATGTGAAATGAGATAAACATTACTTTTCCTTTAGCTATGAACCAGATTAACTAGTGTGGCTCAATATCTATTGTCAAACTCAGAAGTTCCAACAACTGTCTACCTTATCTGCCAATAGGACAAAATAATTACTTTAGCAGCACTACTAGTGAGCTCAGTATATTGCCAAACATTAAAAAAAATAAATTACAGTTGATAGTTCAAAATCTCTCACCATTTTCTTTCTATCCTCCTCATCCATTTTAAGTCTTTTGGCTGCCTCCTCAAAAGCCTGGAGAGTAAAAAAAGACAAACGTAAACCTTTACACCCTAATATCAGTATGAATATTCTTCATACTGTTCTCTATACATCTCCTGAGGCACTGACAAGGAGAATTTGTGTAACAACCAAGAGCTTCTTTAGTTGGTGATCATTTCCTTTATTCTCATAACCTTAATCTGTGACCCAACAGTGATGTTGTAAGGAGAAATAAGATGCTGGTCACCTTAATGGGATCAAAGGAATAAATAAAAATTAAATAATAAACCACCAACTATTTGTAATACACATTCTATGAACAGAAGGCCGACTTCTATGCAAATACTTGGTCTTTCCCCATGTATTATACAGATTAATGACCAACAGCCAGCTCAAAGATAGATAATATTTGGCCAACAAAGTGCACAGCGCTAAGATTTAATGAATAATATCAGCTTTAAACAATAGAATTCAGCTGGAGGCTTTCCCGAATAAACTAGAGAATTAGAAGGTCCCCTTCCTAGACACTTGTTGGTCTGTCAATTATTTTATCCTAAATTTCGTGAAATCAAAATTCAGCTATCTCAAGTATTTTTTTTACAGTAGCTGACAAAATGAAAAAACAACATAGAGATCTGCAGAAATTTTGAGGTACTGACTAAACATACAAGATATTGAAAATCCAAATTCACACATCAGCACTTCTAAGTAAGTAATACAGTTCAGGGTTCTCATTAAGTGCCGGCAGCCGGCTAAAAAACCGGCTACTTTAAATTTAGAGCAGCCTACTTTTCGGTGATAAGCTTGCCTCCTTATTTTGTATGTTCACGTAGATTTCAAAGTTAAAAGTCGCGTGAATGGAACGAGTAATACCTGAAGACCGTTTTCAGCAGCAAAACGTATAAATTATACGTTTTGCGTAAATTATTTACGCAGTGCCAATGCGCGCCTCCTACCTTCTGCGAAATTCCGCTGACCGGTGTTTGTTGTCAACAAGTGTGGTGTGGCGTGCGGCGTAAACGAAGGCAGGAATTCTTATTATGTAATTAATTATAGAGTACCCATGAGTAAAAGAAAACCCACTTCAAGCCAGCCTGGAATAGATCGATATTTCTGTAAATCACGAAGAACGGAAAGTCAAGTAGATGAAGGTGAGAAAACAGCCAGTGATAGCGATCGGCAAACACCAGCGATTCCCACGACGAGCAATTTAGCAGCACGTGTTGATGAAAATGGGAAAACAGCCGGTGATGTGGGCGATCGGCAAACACCAGAGATTCCCACGACGAGTAATTCAGCGGCACGTGTTGATGAAAGTGAGAAAACTGCCGATAACAGCGATCGGCAAACACCAACGATTCCCACTACGAGTAATTCAGCAGCATGTGTTGATGAAGAAGACAAAACAGCCGAAAGCACAAACATCCATCCTCTGTTGTCACATGTACAGTGTGAAGTGTTGATAAAAGAGTTTTTCACTCAAGGTAAACTTCACAACTACTATACCTGTTTCAAAAAATGTTCAAAACTCACTGAGCAGGAATTGCAAAGAATCAAGCCTAAGAAGTTTAACCATGACTGGGTGGAAAATTTCGACAACTGGTGGCTTTGCTATGTTGAGGGGGAAGGAATGTTTTGTATCATTTGTAAAAAACAGGGAGTTACAAATCCCCAGAACAAAACTGACTAATTTTCTGGAGTAGCGTCTGACCGATTCAAGTCAGAGGCTATTGAAACGCACAGGAAGTCAGGGCGTCATAAGAGTGCTTTAGAAGCAGAGATGATCTCAAGAATGTCTGTTTTCCACAAAGAGTTTGTTTAGAAAGAAGAAACCGAAATATCAGTCTTAGAGAAAGCCTTTTCAACAGCTTATTTTGTAATGAAAGAGTACTTGCCAAACAGAAAATTTTTCCCACTTATTAATTTTATAACATATGTGATAGAGGTGGCTGAAATCAAATACTTTCAACATAGATCTGAAGGGTCTTTGACTGAAATCTTCTTGACAATTGGAAATGTTGTAAAAGAACTTACTTTGAAGAATGTTAGAGCAGCAAGCTGTTTTGGATTAATGACTGATGAGATGACAGATGTTAGTGTCACCTCTCAGTTAATAACTTTTGTCCAGTATTTTTGCGCTCAAAGTGAAACAGTCGAGACAAGTTTTCTTTCTGCCCAGAATGTGCTAAAAGAACATGATGCAGCTACTGCACAGGCAATCTATGACTTGCTCAAAGAGGAGCTTCTCTCATCACAGTTAGGCATAAAAAAATTTGATGGGGCTGGCAACAGATGGCGCATCTGTCATGGTAGGCACAAGAGAGGGTGTAACTTCTAAACTAAAGCGAGATAATCCATGCATCATTGCTATACACTATGTATGCCACAGGCTAGCTCTTGCATGTACTGATTGTAATGAAGACACCAAATACATTCAAGATGTATTTGGGTTACTAAGATAAACGTGGAAGCATTTTGAGAACTCACCCAACGGAATGGAATTGTTGATGAAAGTACTAACAAATGTAAATGAAGTGAGAGTGAGCTCAACCAAAGGCAAGAAGGTGTTGGCCAAAAAACTGAAAAAAGTTTGCAAAACTAGATGGCTAAGCTTTGACAAATCAGTAGAAGCTATGAAGCATTAGTACTGTGGTGTAATACAAACACTGCAAGAGTTAGATAGCATACACAATGATGCCACAGCAGCTGGCCTTTTAAAGAAGATGAAGAATGCAAAGTTTATTGGAGCATTGTACATTTTAGCAGAGGTTCTTCCAGTTCTTTCAAGTCTTTCCCACACATTTCAAAGAAGCAACATAAGTTTCTCCCTTATTCAACCACAAATCAAAGCAACCAAACAACATTTGAACAGAATTGTTGAGGACAAACTACAAGCAGATGTCAATACTTTACAAATCTTGGATGTGATATCACATTTCCCCCCACCTCGTATCAACAAATGCAAAGCCTTACACAAAAGTATATAGCAGCTCTATCAAATAATTTGGATCAAAGATTTGTTTCAAGCTCTGATGTTATTAGTGCCCTCAGTATCTTTGATCCAGTAAATGTGCCAGCATATGAAGCTGATGGTTTTCAAGAGTATGGACATTCCAGTGTCAACATTTTAGCCAAACACTTTTTCCAGATTGAAACAGAAGAAGTCCAAAAGCTAAAATCAGAGAAGCCTCTAGCAGAGTGGCCTTATATGAAATGCCATGTGAATGATAACATTAAGAAGATGATTCCAATAGAAGTGAAGTTTGGTTCAAGTAGAACCACCACTACAGAATAGTTTCTTCTTCATCTCCTTAAGAATAAATCTTCCTTTTTTAAATTCTTCCCCCTCCTTCTCTACATTGCTGAAGTAGTTGTCAGTTTGCCAGTTAGTAATGCATGGCCAGAGAGGGGTGCCAGTGCAGTAAAGAACGTAAGACTCGTCTAAGAAGCAAGCTCCAAAATGACATGCTGCAAGCAATACTAGCTGTGGGAAAAAATGGACCAGGTGTCCAGAGCTGCTTGCCTGTTGTAAAGGAAGCTGCCAGCGTCTGGCTTGAGGCAAAGGAGAGAAGAAAACTTCCAAAGGTACCAAAGTCAGATAATCCTACTTCAGAGCCATCTCTGGTGATTGTCCAGTGTGAAACAAAGGAAATGGGAGTGCAATGTGAAAGGGAGGAGACAATTGCTGTTCAGAGTTGTACAGCTGCAGATAGAGAGCATGAGGAAAATGTAAATGAGGAAGACCTTGATGAAGTTCTAGAGGCCCTTAATCTGCAATCAAAAGGTTCAGAGAGTGACACTGACTGTGACTCTGACTACGCTTTTGGATCTGACAACGATGACTTGGCATTTTAGTTCTTTCTAACATGGCCAAATGCTGAGTCAAGCTAACTCTGTGTTAATAATTGTTTCAACCACTTTTGAGAGAATGAAACTAATTCAAATCAATACACAAAAACAGTGACAAAAGGAGTTTCTCAATATTTTCTGCCTTGAATGGCCTTGACGTTCTACAAAACCTTTACTTTAATGGACTACTGCCCTTTTTGGGGTGTAGTCTGGTCCCATTATAAGGATTCCAAGAAAAGAAAGATGTTCAGTAAAATTTATGGTTGTTTCTAATAAATAATTATTTCTTAAAACCAAATTTGCTTTCCAAAAGGCTCAAAATGGCAAATCTAACCTTCTATATTTTGAAGTTTTTCGGAGGGGGGAGGGGAGGGTCATGCTGCAAGACCCCCTTAGAGGCTCGTGCTAGTGGTACTCGCTTCTCCCGCCGCCTGCTTTTATATTTCAGCCGTCTACATCAAAACTTATTGAGAACCCTGAGTGTCAAAAAATGATCAAAGACCTGTGACGTTAGGAGCCTGGTGCTTGTGTGACTATTAGCGTGACGGAAGAGGAAAGCCACTCAAATGGCTTCTTTGTCCTTTCCGGGAGAACAACACCGTCTGATAATTGTGCCTTGATTTTCCGATGTTGACATTATTAGTTTGAAAACCTCATCCAGAGACATACTGATATGATCTAACAGTTTTCATTTTAGAATTTCTTAGCTTTGACAACCATTGTATAGTCAAAATGGATATCCACTTAATGTGCTCAGAGAACGAATTTTCAGCTTTGTCAAAGTTACAGCTTAGGAGTATTGTTAAACTTACCCTCGTCAAACATTTAAATATATTTTGATTTATGATACAGTGCTTGTATTTTTGTTGGATTCTGGTCCTATTCCTCTCTTCCTCTGAAGAATGAAACGTGAAGCCATAGTCAACAAGGTCGGTTAGACTGACAGCATCATGATTATACCGTGACTCTTTGCCTGAAAGCGGTGTTCTGTTACCAACGTGGCGCGTGACCACTTGAAGTAAAGCAAAATGAAAAAAAAGGGTAGTCGAGTGGTCTTTCAGCGTGATTTGATGCCGAAATGTATGTTCCCTTATTCATTAGTTTAAATCAATGTTTTCATTGACTTAAAACCTGCAGACTTAAAGCGGACATTACCAGCTCCAGACCTCAAATTGTTAGCTAAATTTGACCCATATGAGACATCTCTTAAGCAAAGGTGGGGTTAAATATCGGCAAAGAGCCAAGTACGTATAAAGAAGGCAACGAAGACCTGAAGAGAAGGCCGGAGCATGGGAGGGGCGGAAAAATTCTTCTACAGTACCGAAAATCTGTGTTCGGATGTTAACACGATGGGAGTGAAGGCGAGAAGGACCAGGAGAGAAACTGACCTTGCCTATGACCTTGGTGCATCGGGCTATTTGATCTGACCTCATTTGATTGGCTTAAGCTCTGTGATTAGCACACGTTCCTTGCCCCATGCAAAGGCACACCTAAATACTTTTAAAACTATATATATGACGGGCCTCGAGATAAAATCACATTATGCTTTTGTCATAATGTTGGCCTTTTTGTAAATTGTTTTTTCTGAGCTTCACAGGCGGCGCTACCGAAGCCCATGCTAGTATACGTAAAATATAAGGACTGAGCAGAGGAATGATCTGTCGAACGAAATTTATTAAGATTTTTGAGATAGATGTCCTAAAAGTTGGTTTACACGAAATATATTGCACCCGCTGAGCTAAACCTTTGTTTAGAACAAAACCTCAGGCTGATAGGTCGGCTGGATTTTTTTTTTTTTCTTCTAACTCCTACGCTTCTAAACAGATCTTTCATAAATGAGCTGCTTACAGATTTAATTTTCCCAGAAAAGCTAAGCCTGTGGTGGTGGCACTTCCTCCACATAGATTCTAGTTAACGAATTCCAGCCGGTGTACGCATCAACGCCGCCTCCAAAACCGGGGCAGTTACCGACCGAGAAACCCACTGTAACTTGGCCTTTGGCAATGTTCATGCATACACCTTCAACATGGCGGATACGGTGGATATTTTGCGTATTCCTGCCCTTCCAGAGATAGAGAAGACCTTCTATAACACCTGGAGTGGTGCATTCCGCACCATTAAAGGTGAAGTACCATCGTTTGCAGCACGAATCGCAGTTGAAGATGCGAAAATCTCCATTCCAGAAAACACGTAACCCGGTGTTGTCTGACTCCTTGTTGAAAACGCATTGCTAAAAAATTAAGGGAAATATTTAAGATAGTTAGCGAAAATCTCTCTTGAGTGTTCAAGATTTCACAAGGTCTTAATGTGTGGACCTAATCTTTGCGTTCTGGCCAAATGAAACATGATCTGTAGATTTGACTTCTTGGATGTATGCTAGTTCAGTCATAAGGAGACAGAGATGAAAAAATAAGGGCGTTGATCGGGATGTGTTGATTTCAGTTCAGCTATTTTGATCTTGCGACCAAGGCAATACGGTTTTGTTGTGTCACAACAGTTTTCATCATTTTTATGAAGGTTTGTGCATAAAAAAAATGAATTTGCAATGTTTGGCTAGCCTAAAATTTCATCAACCTTCGCTTTTTACACCTAATTTTCAATAGTTATCAACACAGGTGGGGAGGTGGTCGACCGTATGTTTTACGCTCTTATGAAACACGCCAAGATAAGCCAATCAGGATCCTTGTTGGAGTGGTTCAACTAATCTGATTGGTTAAATAAGACCAAAGCTGTCAAAAATGTCAAACCATTAAAGTTCTTCATCTGCAACTGCAATAGTTCACAAACTGAAATATATCGGTATGCAACACTTTTGCCTGTATTTTTTACTCAGTACAGAATATAAAAGTGAAATGTTTGGTGAAATTCAGCAGATAACAATCAGTAATAAAACTGTTCGTGGCTTGTTTTTTCTGAATGAACGACAGCCGAATTCACAGGAACATGAAGATTCCTCGTAAAACTCGGCTGCTGTGACTGATGGGGCCTTCCACTCAACGTATCGGAAAGGATATCAGAGCATGCGTTATAATAACGTCAACTACGGCATTTGGCATGTTTGCAAACCTAAGTTTCATGGTTCTTCTGTTGCTACTTACCGGCTCGCTCGTTCCGAAATTTCACTTTTAATGGACAACGGAAAAAGCTAGCGACAAGTCCGAGAGATGGTTGGAAATTGTAAAAATTGACAGATGGCGTGACACCGTTTAGCTCAGCTCAGTGTTACATTTTAAGATAAAACACGCTCTCTCAACAAATGACAGCGCGCGTAATATCTAAACCTTATTATAACTCCGAATATTGAATTTGTACTGAATTTTCTAATTGGTTCACTCAACTCCGGCTATCAGCTCATACTGAGTCACCCAATATGGAAATGCCTGATTGGGTCAACAGTTGCGGAGCTGGAAAAAGCTCCCATTTTTTCAAACGTTCAGAATTTGATAAATTTGATAAAACAGTTATTCAATTCGCGCTTGCTGTGAAGAGATTGGACAAATCAAAATCGGCGCTACGCTCCTCGTTGGCTATGTATCATCTCCTATCCAACTCGCGTTCATCGAATAACTGTTAGATACTCGGTAACCTAAGTGAAATTAACATATCCCAAGGCCTGGACCAGAAGCCTCCTTTTCTGTCTCCTTATGATCTATTCATTTATGCAGGTTCAGCGGTATGTTTACGAGTTATTGGTCAGGTAACCAGCTACCCCAAAACTACCATTCACTCGTTGGTAAGTAATAATGTATGCCTACCGCGACTTGACCATTATCTCTGCCATCATTGAGTTTATTAAAAACGCACTGCTTCCAACTACCACCCAGTGGACCGGGTGGACCTTGAGGACCAGTGCTACCTGTCTCGCCTTTTGTGCCTGGTGGCCCTTGTGCACCATTTACCCCAGGGTTCCCCGGTAGACCGGATGCTCCATTTGAACCGGGTGTCCCGGGAACTCCCGGAACTCCCGGAACACAACCTCTTTTGCAGGATGACGACGACGATGAGTCTGAACACTAAAGAGAATTAAGGAAAAGGGAGTGCTACTTAATACCCCCGCAGAAAAGCTCCTGATTTCACCAAGGGGTATATCACGATCATCCACTAATGTGAGGGAAAATTTTATTATTCTAATACTAATGCAACCTTTCTGATTGTAAAATAGAAGAGAACCAAAGCAGGATTATGATAATTACCCCTAAAAGATAGATAAATGAATTGATAAAAAATCATTAATCGATACTGAAATATGAGAGAAAATGAAAGGTGATCTTAGCAGATTTGAGTTTATTGATCAAAGTCATTCTAACGAGGTCCTTGGACAATTATCCAGAACTGAGGTAAAAACTTAGCTCATTAGCCTTAAACCAGAAAATGGATATTTATCGCCTTTACAACGTAAAATTTTACCCGTGATCGCGCTAATTTCACTAGTTAAAAAGGTTGCATCAACTGTTCACTCACTCTGCAAGACTTATATTCAAAAGAACGAACATTTTGGAAGGAGAGAGATTTTTTGATTCTATGTTACTGAAAAAAACAACACAGAATCCTCCTTCTGACGAAGAGACAAACTAACCTCGTTCCAAGCATACTCTTTGGCAGTAACAGACAAGTAAGGTAACAGGAGCACTGTTACTATGGCGATCAACATATTGAATAAACCTGAAGAAATGTTAGACAAGATAGAAACACTCATATTATGAAACATTTTCAAAGCATTTTGGTAACATATTTACTTGGTCGTAGCTAGGTCTTAGCGGTAAAGATGATCGTCCTGTTTTCGTTAAAACTAACGTAACAAGTTAGAAGATGTCTTTAGAGAAGGGACCATTACAGGTGAGGCGTGTAAAACGACGTCATTTTACGAAGAATTGATCTTTCAAAAATCCATTTTATATCATATCAATACGAAGAAAAAAAAAATTGATTTTCAGGAAACTGAACCTCAGCAAAGTAGAAAAAGCAAGGCACCAAGAGTCTATCGACTTGTAAAACGTTAGCTTGAAGTAATGCAAATATTTTCACTCCTATTTTATTGCATAAGACCGATTATCACGTCATTAAGTGCAAGGAGTGTGTTTTTTTCCTGTTTGCAGTCAAATGATTGTTTGCTTGGCAAAGACACAATCACTGGAGTTAATTAGCTTAGCTCCAGACAATAGATCGGACAAACAGAACTCTTAGACTGTGGCAATCTTTGTTCAAATGGGCGGTTATGTGGACACGCGAAGCAGACAATTCTGAGCTTGGCAAGCCCGGTCGAGTAATGGAATGTAAAAAAAAAAAATAGATGTTGACGTTCAGAAGACTGAACCTCGACAAAGAAAGAAGAGGAAGGCACTAAGTTATTTACACGAAGTATAACTCTAACCACAGTCATACGCAATCGGTGAACTTCAGGCTTTCTCTCAGTTAAAGGATTGATTGAATAAGATGACTGTTCTTTCATTGTCAACGTTTGGCCCTTTGGACCGGCACTATTTAAAAATTAAACGTTCTGATAAAAGGTCTAGCTAAGTTGAAGATTGTTTAAGACGCGGTTTGTTAAACTGTGGCTTAACTTTGTTTAATAACCGGACCTAAGAGTCTATCAACTTCTAAAATATTCGCTTTAAGTAATGCAAATATTTTCATTCATATTTAGTAAGCAGATCTAGAGGTGTCGAGAACTGTTTGTACAAGCGGGTTGTCGCGTAATTTGCTGTCCTTTCGTCAGTCCCTGGTTTACCACGGCTGGTAGAAAAGTTTTGGCGGTTAAGACGAGTTTCCGGGACTGTTAATTGTTGTTCAGGCGAGGTGGCGAAGAGAAAGAAGAACTGGTCAACAGGTCGAAGGCAAAAACAGCTAAACTCAAATAGGAAGTACGTATTACTCACCAAGTTGATGCATAATCCAACCAACTTCGCTGAGTCACTGCACAGTCGAATTACCTGTTGAGCCTAACGAAGGTAAAAAGGATACACATTTTTATATAATCATATAACCAATGAAATCAAACAAGGAACTTATGCAAATACTGATGTTTTACAAACAGGAAAATGTGTTCCACACTCATTACGTACTGAATTAATCAATTTTTCGGCACGAGTGAAGTTTTTTGTTTCGATAATGACCTAGGAACGGCCTTGTAAAGGATTTCATAACAAGGAAGTTATGCAAATACTGAGGTTTTGTTAAAAGGAAAAAATGTTCCAACCCACTGATCAATTTAATTGTTTGTTTGCACGATCGAAATTTTTTGTTTCAATGATGACATGGGAAAGGCTTTGTAAGGGATTAAAAATTGAAAAATTTAGTCGAACACGAAAGAGTTGTATATCTTTCTGTCATCCAAAAATATACTAATGAGGTGCTTAAAAAGACAATTGTACTTAATAGGCAGAACATTGACACAATTCTTTAAAAAATGGATATTTTCAAATCATTTTGCTCGTTAAGTTAACACGAGGAAAGCACCTCGATTTATGAGAACTAGATGGATATTTTCAGCGCACATGCATGGGGCACCAAAAGAAAATTTTCACGCAGGCAGAGTTTTATATCAAAAATTTTTTTAAAGCTGGAACTTTTTTTGTTGAAAGAGGGTTGTTCGGCGATAAATCTGCGAATTTCAAACTAAAAATAGCACAAAATTTATGATCATGCTATGTGGTAGACTCTCAGAATGAAACCCTCTAAGAATCTTTTTGAATGGGGAAATTATGTCATGTGCCTAAACAGGCCTCCACTTGGAGAACTTATCGAAGATGTTGTTAGAGACGGGACTATATTACAGGAAAGCAGATACGTCATTTTACGAACGGTCAATCTCCCAAAAATTCATTTTATACTCATATCAATAAGAACAAAAAAAAAACCGATGTTCAGAAAACTGAACCTCAAAAACTTGGACAAAGGAATGAAGAACCTAGAGAATATTTTTATTCCTATTTCGTAAACAAAGTTGTCGAGAACTGTTTGCGCAAGCCGAGTTGTCGAGTAATTTGCTACACCTTTGGTCTTTCGTTGGTTGAGCTGATAGACAGGTAATGGTGGTTGAGACGAGATTTCGAGACTGTTACTGTTTAGGATAGGTGGCGAAAAGAGGGAAGAGTAGTTCGCGTGAGTTTTGCGAAAAGAAATTTGTTCCAGCTATGGAGAAGTCAATAGATCGAAGGCAAAAAAACAGCTAAATTCAAATAGGAAGTAAGTATCACTCACCAAGTTGTTGCACAATCCAACCAAGTTCGGTCCGTATTTGCACAGTCGAATTATCCGTTAACAATAGTGAAGGTAGTTATGATACACCTTTTTATATATTTATAGAACCGATGAAATCAAATGAGGAACTTATGCAAATTCTGGGGTAAAAGAAAAAATTTTTCAATTGACGGAAGCAATTTGTTTGCACTAGTGACTACGGAGCGGGATTTTAGAGGCTGAAAAGTTAGAGACTCAAGACTTTGGCTAGCAAGAAGAGTTGTAGATCTCCCCATATTCTGAAAAGAAGAATCAAAGTCGTTTGGAGGCGTGCTATTAGTTAGTTTCCCTAAAGCCAAATAGCTGCTCGTGCGTAACCAAATAACTACGCTAAAAATATATGAGAGCGCTGTTTTTTTTTTTTGTTTTTTTTTTTAGAAAAACCGCTACACTTTGTGTATCAAATAAAACTTCATTAAATGCAAAATGCGATAAAATTATAGGCTACTTTAGTTATTCCTAGGCTAAAGTGAATGACCGATATCTTATTCGTCTCAATCAGAGCAGAAATTAAGGTGAATGGTTTAAAATATTTCAAATTGTCAGTGCTACATTCAAATGGCATCGGGAGGGCATGGAGGTTCGCTCCGTAGTGCGCTAGAATAAAAGAACTTTCTAAATTCACAAGGGAAGAATGCAGAGTCACTTATAAAATGGTAACATGGCGAAGCGTGTAAGTAAAGGTAACCCTTGTTGAAAGGCTTAGTCTGCCATTCAAATGTTAGGTTCAAAGTTCAAGTTACAGAAAACTTTCACAACTGGGGGATGACATCGTTTCTTCACGTACCGAAGACAATGGCACAATCGCGGTACAGTGATAAGTAAAGAACATAACTTTCGACTGCATGTTTTGCCATACTTTTTGAATGCTTAGTTTTATTTGGGAAAACTTTCACTATATAATTGGATCATGTGGACTCTGTATTTGTCTTTGTCTCTTTCTATAGGAATTTATTAGGAACTTAGATGAGGACATGGTCCGAAAGCTGGCAATGTGTGGGCTTAGGAGAGGGGTCGGAAGTACTGATCATATCCAATCTCCCCTAATAATGAAATATGAAATATGACATGGATGATGAAGAAAATCATGAAGTAAATCCTCAGCTTGAGGGTGCACTACATGTCGAGGCATGCCTCCCACCAGAACTTAGGTAGGCCCGTCAGGAAATCAGCTAGTTGAAGTTATACAAGTCTATGCTAATAAAGGCATGTATATAGTCTGATCGCTCAAACGATTCCAACTTCATTAAGATTTCTTGCTGAAATATTACACAAAGTAATTAGTAAACCCTGTGTTAAGAACAAAATTCTACCCGACCTATCATAGTTGGATTTTTCTAAATGGGTGTTTCATAAATGAGCTGCTTAGAGGATCGGTCTCTTTATATAAGCTAAGTCTATATATGGTGCTGGTACCTCCTCTACGTAGATTCGGCTGACTAAGTTCCAGCCGTTGTAGGCATCAGCACCGCTTCCATAACCACTGCAGTCACTGACTGAGAAACCCACTGTGACTTCTCCCATGGCAAGGGTCTCGCATACACCTTCAATATGGCGGACACGGTGAATATCTTGCGTACTTTTACCTATCCACAAATAGAGAATACCGTCGATGGTACCAGGAGTGGTTTATTCAGTACCGTTAAAGGTGAAGTACCAGCGTTTTCAGCACGTATCGCAGTTGTGGATGCGAAAATCTCCGTTCCAGAAAACGCGCAACCCAGTGCTCTCTGACTCCTTGTTGAAAACACATTCCTACAAATATTTTGAAGTGAAGCATTGAAGAGAGTTAGCAAAGATTTCGCCTTTTGAATGCCATAGGACAGTTAACCTACACTCAAGCGGGAGCTACGTCAAAGTATGCTATGATGATTTAAAGTTTGATTTACTCTCACGCTTCAAATATGAGCGCGTGCTGAAGGGCTGCGAACCCCCGTTTTTCTTTTTGGAAATGTTGCTTCCAAACATCTATCTTTCAAGCAATATTTCGCAATCACAGAAAGGAATATTCATGTGTAATTTTCTTAATCCACCAAGGTACAACTCTGTTACTGATGAACAACGGCCAGGGTCGCCACAGCCGCAAAATGAGTGCACATACCTGTAACACGCGAGAAACTCACGCGTTTAAAGGAATGGGAACGACAATATTTCTATTATAGTTACTGCAACACTATCAAAGCAAAATGGAGGCATTTTTAAAATTCCCATTCATTATATGCTTTCATTTTTCGGGGATAAGTTCAGACCAAAGCAGATAAGGTTGTCGCTTTAAGGGAAGTTTCCGTCGAACCTCCGCCGACACATTTCTCACTCAACGAAAAAGGTATTGTGGTAACAGGTGTGAATTTAACTTGAACTGCTCTCACTTGTTATCACTTGTTAAGACGTCACTGAGCCGTGCGTTTTTCTAAGAGCCCAACGCTCGTCAATTATTAGGATCAACACAAGGTGAATCATCAACACACCAATAATGTGCCACTCGTAGCTAATGGTGAAAAAAAAAATGGAAATCAGTGTACTGCTCAAGAGAAATAAGTAAGTTACAAAGAGAAAAACTTTGTGTTCAAGTTACATTCCGTAAAACTGGGTTGAATGCAATACATAACCGGTCACTAGCTGTGGAAGCCCACACTAAACTCAGGAAAGACACGAAGAAAGAAATTAGTTAAATGATCTTTACTAGTTGTTACAAACTCACAGCGTAGAGCGCTGGTGAGTAAACCGTGGCTGCTTCAAAAAATCGGACATAATTGCTGTAATAATGTGGAGTGGCATCGGCATCCCCCAGTGAACCTCCCTATAGCATATCTTGAAATTCAGTTCCGACAGATCTTAAGTTGTGCCAAAGCGGACGAGAATGGATTAAGTAGGTGCACCAAGGACTATCAGCCGGATATCTGTCGGCCACTTCGGTATTTGGCAAGGCGGACACGATGAAAATGGTGAAAACTGTGGATACGGTAAACACGATGGGCGCGGTGGACACGGTAGACATGCTGGACAAGATGCCATTCTTGAGAAGACTCTTTAGCTTGTTTATCTGTAGATTCTAGAGAGCTGTTTCCTTTAAAACTCAGTCATGTTGAACGGAATGCTGAATTTTTAAGCATCTGTTGGTGAAATGAAGTTCCGGTGCCGCTTAAGCTTAGGGTTTTTCCGGGACTATCAGGAACATTTTAAACAATCCTCGTAACGAGTTGGACTCGCGTTGAATGCTGGGGCTGAAATAGTGGATGTTTACGTGTAACTGTTGTGTCCCAAATTTCCACAGCCATAAGTCGAGGGAAGGAGGATAGAAGCGAGGGATCGAGCATACGTACGTACGTGCGGGCGAGCGAGCGAACAAGCGACCTAGCGGATGTTATCCATCATTATTCACAACAAAAACTGCATGACCCCGACACCCATTGTAAGCCCCAACCTCTATGTGAAAAATGATGATAGCCCGTGGCTTTGTAACTAGATGAGGATTAAACCGGATCGCTCGATTGTCTCGAGGAAATTTGACTATGACTTGACTATGGCTGTAATAATCATGGGACTTTCTTTGCGCGATATACCTGAGGACCAGACGTATTTCAGGCAAAAACATTTTACCTTATGAATAGGAATTTTTTTTTTTACAACCGGGAAAATGATTAATTTTATTCCAGCCGAAAGGTTGAGCACTGACCATCACGTCAAGTGCGGTTTCGTGTTTCACTGACTTTTAACTTTCTTTGTCTTATAATCTGACAAACTACTAAGAAACTATAGGTAACACACAGGAACGAAAATTCAAAGTTCATGTTTGTTTGATGAAATTGAAGGGAAGGCTTGAAAAAATTTAATGTTGACTAAAAACAATTAACAAAGCACTGAAATGGTATCACGAGTTAAACCGCGTAGTTTTATTTAGTTATCAATCAACAACCTTCCCCGATATTAGTTATATGCTTTTGAACCAAAGTATGATATTGCAATTAGGGTACTCTTTTTTGTCTCGATAAATTTCCGCAATCGTTTAACGCAGAGAACGCCTGACTTT
Source organism: Stylophora pistillata (assembly GCF_964205215.1). Taxonomy (NCBI): domain Eukaryota; kingdom Metazoa; phylum Cnidaria; class Anthozoa; order Scleractinia; family Pocilloporidae; genus Stylophora; species Stylophora pistillata. Next base: position 7,046,219 of record NC_142521.1, on the reverse strand, counting down.
AATGTACACATGAACGAATATAAACTAAACAAACCATATTTTTCAGTTATCACCGGCCTCCTACAACTCTTTAGGCTTTACACTCAGTTGTCTGCTGCCAGTTTTGAGTCTACCGAAACATCGCATAAGACTTAGGACACATGATAAAATAAATAAAGTAACTAAGTACCGCTGGGATTTCACTTCTAGTTTAACTGTTACCTGCTGAATTGTACTGCCTATTGCCTGTCTGCCCACTTAAAGGATAGTCAGCAATTTTCGCAATTTTGTTACTCATCTTCTTTCCGAAACCCTTGATTTATGATCACCACTTGGGACGCTTGAGAAGTTATGGAGACTCTCGCTACTGGTATTTCACTGGGTGATAAATTTTCGTTCCTCTCCATTGTCGAATAACTGCCCGTTTCTTTGGTTAAGAAACGAAAGTGAGTAACTCTCGCCACCGCTCCAATGACAGAAAACAAACAGACGCAAACAGTGACAGGCTGCGAGTACCAAGTGTTGGAGTATGGACTGGTGAGGTAGAACATAAGGATCATGGCGATGTTCTCGACCGCAAACAAGACGTTGAAAAACAATCGCATTCTTGTTGATAGCATCCTCTTATTTTCGTTATCTTCATCGTGAATCTTTACCGACCAATCATCTCTCAGCCAGTTGAGGAAGAAGAACAGGATCAAAATAAGCGCCGTTCCTCGGTCACCGCCACATCTGCCGCAGATACAAATGGCCTCTGCAACCAATACCGCAAATGAATGGCATGTTAATATCACGATAACCCACCACTTATAACTGACCATAAAGTAACTGATGGCAAACAGACGACTGCTCAAGAGGACTGCGTGAGTCAAGAAAAGCAAAAGTTTGTGTTTCATCCTCAGGACGTGGATCTGAGTCTCTCCCTTTTGCAGCAACTCGTCGGCTGTCGTAAACGCCCAGGCTAAACTAAGGAAAGACACAGGTAAAGAGATCATTTGAATGATCTTCACTGGTTCCTGTTGCACACTCATGGCGTACAGCTGAAGAATGAACTGGGGGATTGATTCAAGAACTGCTTCAAAGAGCAGAGCTAACTCGCTGTGGAACAGAAGCTCTTCAATATTCCATTTGTCATCAGTATCTTCGCTTAAGTCGCCCTGATTACCTTGCCAAAGCGTCTTAAAATTCTTCAAGCAGAAAATAAAACCTTGTAGTCTTGCCAAAGCCGCTGAGAACGGATTGAAACCACAAAGCAAAACTTGTAAAAAAATATTTTTGTAACTCGACGTCGGCCTTTGAAACTCTTCCAACTTAAGCATACAAAAGAGCAACGAGAAAACAAAACAAGGCAAGATAATAAAAGTTAGCCCCACGGCGAACCATGTCTTGTGATCTTCGCGATAGAATCCCACTAGTGTAAGTATATCGGTGATGGGATCAGCAAAGCCAACAATGGTTCCGCCCAAGAAGATAAACGTGCTGTACCACTTTAGGCAAGCTACCAGTTTTAGTTCCCCCATACTTCTTCGGTGTAGTTCAAGTTGAGAACGTAAAGTAGCGATGTGATTTTTTGCCTCAGCTAGCAAAAACAGGAATTAAAATCAACTTCCGGTGTTCTAGACCTCGTGGTTTTCTGAGAAAATCAGGAAAAGAATAGCACTAAATTAGCCTCCCTTGAAGTCATTTATTCATGTTTTTCTCGTTGCCATGCACCCACCAATAACGTAGCTCCATTTTCTGCCTTTAAAAGCACACACAACCCACAATTCCTCTATTCGCTCCGACGAAGGGCTAACGCTCGAAACGTCAGCTTTTGTAATCATTACGGTGGCCAATTTACCATTTCAACTTTTGTTGATATATCCAAATTATTTCGTTACTCCCACCGACGCAGCCCCAAACAGTTTCTTTCGAAACTATCAGCCTTTATCCCTTGGAGTCACATTACCTGTTTCCTCATAGCAGTTGGGAAGTATTGTATTTCAGTGACCTCAGTTATAAAGCTAACTAGACGCATAGCTGCGTGAACTTGGGCTTTCAATATCGCATATCTGGAGCTATCCTTAGGGGACTGCCATATACGTCGCGCTACAGTCGAATTTAATTCCACTAAATTCGTCGTTCCGTCGACATACATCGTGGTGTGGTTTTATGCGTCGAAATCAATACGGTCGAATTGAATTCTCTTCCCAAATCCAGTGTCTCTGGTCAGAGGTGTCACTCGAAAAACTCGCCCCGGGTCACTGCGGGCTCCCAAAATAAATTAAGAAAATGTATGCATTTCATTCAGACGCAAGTACGACGTTAAAACTGAAGACGCGTTATCGATGTTTTATCCGTCTTACTAAGACGGATAAAACGTCTAGGACGAATTCAATTTATCAGACGAATTTAATTCGTTTTAGACGTCGCGCTATCGTCGAATATAATTGCTTGTGGGACCTTAAATTAAATTCGTCTGAATTAAATTCGACTGTAGCGCGACGTATAAACCAAGCCTTCTGTTGTCACGCAATTTCGTCTTTGCCGGTCATGAATAAGTCTACTTGTGCTTGTTTTTGTCTGCTGGAGTGTAATTAATGTTGTTATGGTACTTGATAACAATCAAAATAACATATTACCATATGGGAGTAGGTTACTACAGATTTCAAAGGTTAAAATTCAAGGACTTTTCATTGACTTTGAAGGCCAAGTTTTAGAAAATTGAAGGACCACTTTTGGAAAGGTTTGCATAAGCAATTTTAAAATTATTTAATATTATTTCTCAGCTTTTCCATGAAAGTACTGTAATTTTCAACTTGAAAATTGCTTAGGAAAAAGCATTGCAAAAAATCAAGCCCTAGTCCTCAAATTCAAGTACTTTCAAGAAGGCCTTGAATCTTTTATTTTTAAATTCAAGCATCTTCAAGGACTTCAAGGCTTTTACAAGCCTTGAGTAGGTAATGTATTTGCCTTTTAACTGGAAGGAGAAGGGAATTTTTCATCTATTACTGGTACCGAGTCATAGTTTGTTGCCAAGTGATCACCCAATGGGAGTTGTCAGAAATCTGCAGTAGATTGAAGTAATATTACTGTTCAGTAGTTCATACTGTTTTAAATAGAAAAATCTCTGGATATTGGATATTGTTGATGGCCACAACAAGGGAAGCAGTGCTATTTACAGTTTTAGTATATTCAATTAGAGGCGTTTGACTTTCATTGAAGACCAAGAGAGAATACACATATTTTGACCTTTTTGTGGGTTTAAAAAATACATATACAAAAAACTGAAAACCACATCAAAAACCCTGTGCATTCACTATTATTTCTTACAAGATTTTCACGATTTGATTTGCCATGAACTGAATCAGAATATATTCCTTCATTGTAATCACTTTTGAGATCTAAACTTACTTCAGTTCCCCAAACATTAACAGTTTTTGGCAAGTCATCTGATGGAAAATACTTGTATAAAGATCAATTTTCATATAATCTTTTGCCATACTGAATAACATTCGATAAGCCTGTTTGAATTCCAATAACTACATGATTTTATTACGGAGTAGCAGAGTGAATAGACAGCTACAGCACAACTCACATTGAACTTTCTGGTTTCAAAGGCATGACTGAAAAAGGGTACTATTTTGGACTTTATTAATTTTAACCCCTTTCAACTCAAATATATCATTATTATGTATACTCTTAAAATAATGTACTATGCTATTCAGTGATGATACTTCAAGCAGCACACATGTACCTTAAGGATGGCTTCTACAAATGGGTGGGTACATTTCGTTGACCCCCAGTCCATGGACTACCCTCGATGGACTACCTAAATGGACTACCCATATGGACTACCAAAGGAAGATTAGTCGGGTATCCCATTAGCCCTTGCGCATTATTATCGATGAGAAGGTCTCACATTGCATCGAATTCGAGTGCACGCGCTAGAAAGTCCACTGAATTTTAAACGGCTGTTTGTCCTTATTCAGGAGCACGGAAGGTGATTTCAACGGTTTTATGTATTCTTGTAACAATTAAGTTGAGTTTAGTACTTGGACCTGCTCTTCTCTAAATGGAAAAAAACGCCTTTGTTATGAGTGGTATGCACGACTGAGTGGCTTTGTTTATGCGCTTTACTTTAACGCGTGATCGATATTTGCCTGTTGTGCTACTATTGGTGGGTACTTAAGCATATTCTTCCTCCTGGTGGTGCCTGAATAATGGCACTTCTCAATATTAGCGAAGGTCCCCTTAAGTCCCCAAATTTTGTAGGAATGTGTGGCCGTTGAAAATTGCTTAAATTGGCGCCAAAATTTTGACGTCTTTCCTCGACTGGTGTATCATCCGGCCCGCTTTTGATAGATCAATAGCCTTTGTATTGAATGCCCCTTTTAGTACATCTGTGTACAGGTTTGCTCCTGAATTAAGGCTAGTATCTTGTGATGGAGTGTTTTCTTTATTTCTTTTGGTAACTCGAGTCGCTTGCCACTTCTTCGGAAGACTGGCTTTTCACGGCGATTTTTCCTTTCGTCGGGTAGCAACTGCAATATTACAATTTGAGACTTGTAAGTCTAGCCAGGGCATTTCTGGGATGTTGTTATCTCCTTCACATTCGTCATATGGTCGAATATCCGAAGCCGCAAGAGACCGATTTTCGACGTAATCGAAGTCGAAGATTATAATCACTGAAGGTCTTCGATCTTCGCTTTCATCCTCTAGCTGTTTGGGTAAATTGAAAGAGTATCACATTGAAAGCCTGGAAGTCTCGGACAACAAGCCAAATTGGAAAGTTTGATTTAAGTCTGAGCATCGAAATCCAAGCAGTTGACATAAACAAATGATTAGTGGCGAACGCGAGAGCACTTCGCTGTTGAACTGAACTACCTCCATCTCGACTGAGTGACTATCTGACTAGAGCGAATTGATAATATAGTTCGAAGCGTGGAATTGTGGGATACCTGACTAATCCTGTCTTTGGACTACCCTAAATTACCTACCTTTACGCGAGCGAATCAAGCGAAAAGGGGGACTTATTCTCTTTTGTACCAGACGCGTTCAACCGGCGACAACCTGTCAAAAATAAACCGATCTGTCACTTGATAACTAATAACTCCACCTCAATTTGTCGCCCGCTATATTCACACGGCTGTTATTAAAGAGAAAACAAACTGAAATGCTTTGAGAATCTACCTGGACTGCTTGATCGCTCTTGACTGACGCACGGTTGGTGTTGTTTTGTAGCTTTAGTTTAAGCTTCAATGTACTGCTCTAATCATCTGAAGATCGCAATATCCATGAAAATAACTACACTGTAGAGCTGGGCCCAGAGATATTTCCTAGAAAGACAAGGAGGAGAAAAATAAAACCGACGTAACATATTTATGAACCACTTTATTAATATTCATGAGGATTTCAATACACTCATCCTCTCATCCTCCTTTTCTAATATATCAAATGGCAATTTGCGAAGAGCTCTTTTGAAAGATTTTAGCCGAGGAGTTAGTTCTCATAAGTCTAAGGGCTTCGCCGAACTGAACGACTGTCTGTGAATGAACTGCATGCGCGGCTGCAAGTTTCCTTGTCCGTAAGTGTAACTATTTCCTGCAATGTCAGCAGGAAATAGTTACATTCTAGGAAATATCCCTGGGCCCAGCTCTACAGTGTAGTTATTTTCACGGATATTGCGATCCAGGTAGATTCTCGAAGCATTTTCGTTTTCCCCTGAATAACAGCCGTGGGAATATAGCGGGCGACAAATTGAGGTGGAGTTATTAGTGATCAAGTGACAGATAGATTTATTTTCAACAGGTTGTCGCCGGTTGAACGCGTCTGGTACAAAAGAGAATGAAGTCCCTCTTTTCGCTCGATCCGCTCGCGTAAAAGTTGGTAATTTAGGGTAGTCCACATGGGGAGTCCATTTACGTAGTCCATATGGGTAGTCCATTTAGGTAGTCCATCGAGGGTAGTCCATGGACTGGGGGTCAGCGAAATGTACCCACCCTCTACAATAGACATCCCTTGCACGAGTATCGAATATTTTAAAGCCCACATTACCTTTACAATAGATAGCAACTGCAGTACATCCTAATGTCACGACCAAATTGTTGAAATTTTCGGATGTGATTGAAAGGCTCTTCAGTCTTGAACACATTTAAAAGTGTGGATAATACTGTCTGTATTAAAAATTGCAACACATCGTTGTCCTGAATTTTGTCCGAATACCAACTCATTAGCTTGGCTATATGGTGTCATTATTGTTTTGCTAGGGTCAATGTACATTGGAGAAGGACCAGGGTTTTTCTCTATACCTGAACTCAGTTGAAATTTACAACAGTTTCATTCGTGTGTCTGACTCTTATAAAGACACTGGGTCTTTTACAAGAAAATATTGATAATTATTACACGACTCGGGCAGTAAGAGGGCCAATAACTAAAATCAACCAATCAAAATGCTCTATTGCCGGTCAATATTCTCTCAGTATTGGACCGGGCACTGTCCCGAATGGTCCCGAATGATACCGCAATTGTGTCCCTTTGAACTTCAGTCGTATAATAAATTTCTTCTGAACCAAGCTTGCTCGGGACCGTACTGGAAGAATATCGGCCCACGGTCTTTTTAGTACGGACCGCGCAGCGCTCGGTCCGTACTGTCAAGACCTCGGGCCGATATTCTCCCAGTGCGGCCCTCGCGCTTGGTTAATAAGATATATATATATATACTGACTTGCTCTAGACTTCAATTTAATTATCCTTTGATATACCCTCACAGAACAATTCAGCAATTACTTCCTCTCATGCTGTGTAACTTTATTTTATTTAATCTTACACTCTTCGTATTAATTAAGCTTGCAAACATTCTTTGTAACTCTTCTAACCTTCACATAACGACGTAGCCAAGAGGACTTCGGTATGCTTCGACTAATACGCTCATAAACAGATTCCTTCAGTTTTCTGCCCTTTCTTCTGAAACGTTTCAGAGTAGCTTCTGGTATTCTACTGGGCTCAGTCGATCACGTCTAAATACACGGTTGTGTTTACTTGTAAACACAGTATGAGATAGCTCGTTTGATATAGCAGGTTTTGCTTGATATTTAATTCTTTCTTGATAGAAGGTTCACTCGTAAAGGATCGCTCGTAAATTGACCTCTCGTAAAGTTCGCGGACCGATCCATTCCCAAAACGCTCCACAAGTTTTAGTGTGGGTCTACCACGAACGGTGTGTGACTTTGTCTGTATATTGAGCGTGATAGCCATCGATTTTCTTTCGCGTACATGCGCTCTAGGGTACATTCTACGCATGCGCTGACACTTCACGCATGCGCTGCAGTGGAAGTGCGTTTTGTGACTTAACGCGAAAAAAAAATTAAGCCGAATTTATACCTCGGGCGTTTCCTTCGGAAAGCCCGAGTCAATATCGCCTATTTAGTGATGTAGAGTAAGTAGCTGCTAGTTGTGTTGCTGTCCGCTGTCATCCTACTCTTGTGATATGTCACATATGCTTTTTATCACATATTGAGTGATCCTTTTCACAATTTCTCAAAGTAGACCTCCATAAAACTGAAGTCAGCCAGCGGTCATTATCATTACATCATAAATCATGAACAGATTGAGAACGGCCACCATATGTTATTGACAGTAAAGAAATTGATGTCATGGATCAAATAGCCGACTACTCACGCAAAAGAAATTTGTGATACTTAACGTACAGACTGAACTTATTTTGTCACGTACGCTCATGTGATTGATTATCGAGATTAGCTTCCAGTCGTTTGCTTTAACTTATCCCATCATAACTTGATAACTTGGTGAACTGACGGCTTAAATCAAGAATGGCTTCAAAGAGAAGAGCAAAAACACTAAAAACTAAGATGAGGTCTCAAAGATGTTGATATAACAACAGTCTACAATTCATAGGGGTGTATGGGGTGCTAGGGAGTGGTAGTACCTCTGACGGGAAGACATGTCGCACCCTCTGGGGTGGTCCATCCGCTTTGGTCCGCACCTGGCACTCAACTCTCACCTGTGGCTCTAAGTAGCTGTAGCATGCGCAGCGGCCACATCCCGGCAAACCGCTTCGACAGGCGGGCTAAACCAGGTGAGGGTAGCCGTCAGGTCTGAAACCCTCGGTAAACTAGGGAATGTCTACCCAAGCATGTGAAGACTGAACCCGGCGGACTGGGTGGAAGAGATAATCTGATCCAACGGCTACGAAGGCGGGGACAGCAAGGTGTTGTAGAGCGCCAAAAGCACGACATGACAGAAGACGTCGGGGTCATCTACTGCAGCCAAAGAAGCTTCCGGTCTTGACGTCTCTACGTACCACTGGAATTCAACTTCCTAAGCCGAGAGAGTGGGATCGCCCGAGTGCAACGACCCTCCCACTATAAACAACCTCCTGGACAGGTTCTCTATATACAACTTTTCTGAACATCTCAACTCTTCTGTATCCCGCTATCATCAAAGTCCTACGGCGATGAGGTAAGGGCGAAGCAACAGGTGGAGGTACCCACTGGCAGTTGTAGCTCCAACCCTGCACGTAGGCGGCCTGGAGATAAGAGTCGCTCTCCTTCTGACCCTGGGACAACAGAAGAGTTCGGCGTTTTCTCAGGTGACTGAGCAGCCCTGTTTAGGATAGCACTGCTCACCCTCCAATGAGGGAGGACACTAGAAAAGGTGTCTCAAACATTGCTTGCCCCATCACCTACTGGCCAGTCTACCGCGGCTGCCAGTGTTACCCCTTGCGGTCGAAACACAAAGA
>NC_142521.1:7027500-7035000 GCF_964205215.1 Stylophora pistillata | reverse complement strand
ACTCAATTATTGGTGTCTCATGAGGCCATTTGAGATGGAATCTAAAACCCCCGATGGATTGCTAGTTTCTTACAATAGCCTTCTGGTTTTAGAATAGAAAAGCCGTCGTCTGAACGATGGTAAAGTGGTGTATCCAACGTTTTTAATACTTAACTAGCACCTCGATGTGTCCGCCATATTTGAAAGCGCGGCCTAGACTTCGGAAAACTAGAACCGAGAGAATGTTCTTGCTGCTATAGCAACAAAGCCTTTCCAAGATGGCGGACAAGATTGCAGTGGAAGGGTCATAAAGTTTGTAAGTTGTTTTTCTCGCTTCTTTTGTGTCATTAAGGAGGAACTTTGCTGAATGAAAACATTAAATTTATTTATATGCAAAACTGGTATTTTTCATCTCTATATACTTAAATTTGAGACGTAGTAAAGAAGTAAAGATAACAAGATTTCGACGCTCTGAACGGACAACTTTCGTAATAAAAGAAATCTTAACTGTCTCTCGGAGTTTTGCGCGCACTTCTGACTCCTAAAACCTTAATTGCTAGTAGAATAATAGGATATCATGTTCCTGTTCTAAATTATCTTTCGAGTTTTGGCGCAATGCTCAGATAACTTGAGTTTTTTGTGGAGTAAACATACGCTTCGATCTTGCTGAGTTGGTTTCAACGAAACACCTTCAGAATTACCGTTTTACATTGTCTGAAGGAATTTAAAGGCTTTTCAGCTGAAAATTCAACGTCTTTTGCCACACGAAGGATTTGAAGAGTCGTTAGCTTGAAAGAAAAACATCGCGGCTTTTATGGCGGGATTTTTTTAACTGTGGCTTCGCGCGTGTAGCTGCAAGGAACAGTGTTAATGATGAGAATGGGAAGGTTATTTACGACAAGGGCACTCGTCTACAGAGGTTCTTGAGTACATTTTCTGAAAACAAAGAAGCTTTTGCTGTTTCTCAGAACACATTCGACAAAAGGCTGCACGTACTTCTTAAAAACTTTCAAAAATGGCGCGGTGAAAGCAAGTCAAAATACTTACATCACTTCAGTTAATTTGCATGGAAATCGCTGTCAGCTCTTAAGAAGGGATTACATTCTATCTCGAACTGCCGGGAATGCCAAGTGAATCATCTGCTTTTTCAGACACAATTCCCTCTGAAAACTAATCGACTAAAAGGAGCTGACTCAGTAGCTACATCCACAAAAGAAGCAGGGAATTTGACAAAAACAACCAAGGCTGTAAAACCTTCAAAGAAGGCCATTCGGGATACTGCAAAGAGCATCTATTTGAACATTAATGAGCCATTCAAGAATCTCTACAATATCAACCTTGCTGATGCCTTAACAAAGGTACCTGAAATTGGACTAACACATGCAAAAACTAAAGTGCAAAAACAAAAGGAAAGAAGAGAAACTGCTAGGCGATTCAAAAACAGTGCTGAAGAACAGTGGTCGAAAGTTGACTGTGACACCATGCTTGGAACGAGACAGTCATTTAAACAGAGAGAGTTACAAAGAAAATCTCTTTATTTTGAGTCCCATGAAGAGGTAGTCTCCCTCGCAGCCGTTTTTTTTGGATGTCACGCAACGCTCCCCTAAAAGAACGGCTGCTGACAACCGAACTACATTCCTCTCTCCGAATTGGCCAATCACAGCTCGGGTTCCATTTTCAGGAACCTTTTTGCACCAGACTCACCTTTTGACACTCGTCCAATCAGATATCGTTTTCTACCGCGATCCTCATGTGGAAATTACAAGACAAATGGCGGTGCTTGAAGGAGCTTTTCGCAAAGCGTCGTCAAAGTTCAAAATTTTCGAGCTTAAAGCTCACCAGAAGCTTGCAATTAAAAAAGTTTTAGTCGAGAAAGAAGATGTTTTTGTTAAGTTGCCTACAGGATCCGGGAAATCGTTAATATATCAAGTACTCCCGCTCGTGTTTGACCATGTTACCGATGAAAGTGGTCATATTATTTCTCTTTTGTTTTTTGTTTTCTTTTATTTCGCTTTGTTTCTTTTCTTTTTTTAATTTTTTGCTTGATTTAGTTTTCTTTTTGAGTTAATCGATTCCCTTTTTATTTTTTCATTCAAAATTTTTAGAAGTAGTAAAGAATCCAGAAGCGTTAAAAACGAAATGCATCATAGTTAATTCAATTGGCAGGTGCTGAGAGGAAAAACATCCAACATGGTCTTTTTATTAGATACGTGTACTAGCGCATTTTGAGTGTCAGTCCCTTGACAAAAAAGGAACCACCACAAAATTGCAAGATATCTCCTAAATATCTACATATTTTAAATCGTTTCTCTATTTTTACCGGCGCTGCTTTTTTTTTTTTTCTTTCAATAAATTTTTTACGAGGAAATGCTTCCGTGAAACATTTGAACGGGCCAAAATGATGTAACTCTGACGATCACTTAGACCTAGATTAATGCTAATTCATGAAGCATCAATTACAAATAGGGCATACAGAGCCAAAGTACTTGGTAAAGTTTTGCCATACAGCGAAGATTATACTATCGCTATCATCATCTAAAGTTTATCGTAGCCATCCCTAGACCGGAATGCCTCTCGTGTTATCAGAATAATTTTTAAAAGAATCATCGAAAAACGAAAAGACGGAGCACAACAATGGAACAGAAAAACTCTGAACAGAAATAAAATGGATGATGATCACCATCAAAGATTAATTATACACAGCACATCATCAACAATTTATCAACTGTATCATACAGAGATGAATCATGTTTTAGTCATCCGAACTATACCAGAACAAGAAAAAGAAAATGATGATACCTTTCTCAATTTGTCTCTCTGCCAATAAATCGATCTTTTACAAGCAAATTGGGGAGTCGCGAAAAATAAAACTTCGTTCCTTGATGATTTAGCATCAATTGAGTCTCAACTAAAAGCAGTTTATTGAAACAGTTTTTCCCTTCCAAACAGTTTTGAGTTAATTGAAAATTATTTTCAACTTGCTGTTATAGCTTATTGTTAACCTACTTTGTGTTTTGATCATTATCTTTGGTTGACACCGCTTTATCTTAAGATATCCTTGTTCCTTATTTCCTAATTAAAATGCGCAAACTGAAATCTACTGTTGATCTTCATTTGCAATAATATTGCCACCGAGAAAACATCTGTTTCGACGTCGACACAACTCGGACTAGTCTCCCTCGCAGCCGTTTTTTTTGGATGTCACGCAACGCTCCCCCAAAAGAACGGCCGCTGACAACTGAACTACATTCCTTTTTCCGAATTGGCCAATCACAGCTCGGGTTCCATTTTCAGGAACCTTTTCGCGCCAGACTCACCTTTTGACACTCGTCCAATCAGATATCGTTTTCTATCGCGATCCTCATGTGGAAAACACAAGACAAATGGCGGTGCTTGAGGGAGCTTTTCGCAAAGCGTCGTCAAAGTTCAAAATTTTCGAGCTTAAAGCTCACCAGAAGCTTGCAATTAAAAAAGTTTTAGTCGAGAAAGAAGATGTTTTTGTTAAGTTGCCTACAGGATCCGGGAAATCGTTAATAGGGAGTTTAAGTAAATCAAGCACTCCCGCTCGTGTTTGACCATGTTACCGATGAAAGTGGTCATATTATTGTTATTGTTGTTGCGTTGTACCAACTTGCGGAAACACTCGATAATTCGGGCCGATTTCCTGTACCGGTGATAAGAAGCCACGAACATAACTAATCGGGTTCGCTCCAGCTAGCAGCGGACTGGCAAATGAAGAAGTACAAGTAGTGTAGGAGACGTTGGCCGACCTAAATTGCAGTGTTCTCGAAGCTTCGCCCGGTTTGTTGACGGCAAGCACGCGCTTTTTTCCTCCTGATCTCCATCTGCAGGTCGAAGCAAGCGTTTAGCCCTTGCCCTAGATTGAAAGGCGTCTTGTATTTCCTTTTGATTATTGATGTAATTTACTGTTTCTTATATATTCTGACTTTTATAATCTGTAGTAACCTCTTGAAATAGTGCGAATAAAGAGTTTCAGTTCAGTTTTTAGCTTCTACTTTCTCAGTTGCTCGCTGAAACTTTAACAACCGCTCAAACAATCTAGCGTTTGTGTCGTTGGCGTAGCAGTTGACGTCTATGTTAAGCGTAGATTCTATAATTTAAACGAAATTGTGAGAAGTTTTCCCAAAAATATATACTCTATCTTTACCAGGGCACAACGATGAACATGTGAAACATTTCGAGCTCTCATCGACAAATTTCTCAGTGTTTCTCCCAATATCCACATTTTCGCGTGAAACCTTACGTCATTCAGATTTCCTGGTATGTGATTGGTCTGTTCAATAGACCGCGACCAAACCGCAAGGACAATGAGAAAGGAATGTAGTTCGGTTGTCAGTAGCCGTTCTTTTGGGGGAGCGTTGCGTGACATCCAAAAAAAACGGCTGCGAGGGAGACTAATGAAGAGGCGAAAAGTCGGACTACGAAGAGGAAAGCACTCGAGGAGGCAGGCCTTCGAAAGGTAAAGCGTCACTCTCCAGATCCCAGTTCCCTTGTCTTTGACAAAGATGGTCTCCTACAGGAAGTAAATGCAATGAAAGAGGGTGATAAGGTGAGAATAAACTAAATAAAGATACTTAAAACAGTTGGAATAAGAAAATTTTGTTTAAATCATGATAGCAAATAACTTCACTGCATACATGTATGCATGCTATCAATAAACTAACTCCCCCCTCTCTGGCCAAATGACCAGAATTACTTCCATTCCCCATCACTTTACTTTTCAAATGAAAAGATAAATAATAAAATTATAATGAAAACAAAAGGTTTCATATTTGCATCTTCAATATTTAGTTCCCAAACATTTGTTTGTTTTAATTCTGTTTTTAAGTAGTGATTGAAATATTACTTCCCCTTATTTACAGATCAATTTCTCTGCACTGGCTAAGAAATATGGAGTATCCAAGAAGACAACAGTAGGAAACATGGTGGTGAAAGAATTTCTTAGCAAAAATGGCAAGAATTTGGAAATCTTCAAGCCCTTCAGAAAAAATAACCCACTTCCAAGAAGGCAGCTCAACAAAGCCTTTGGAGGGGAGATCACAACACCAGTGCCTCGCACAGGTGCAGCCATAAGAGAAACTCTAAGAAAAAAAATTGCAAATGGGGAATACCGCTTGGGTGAGATTATAGCTCCAAAAACCTACCAAAAGCTAACATTGGATTCCAATGGTACTCTCAAGAAAGAATGTTTCACAGTTAGTGGCAGAAAAATACCTCTACTAGAAATCAGGAAAAATCTTTTAGCAGAACATGAGGAAATGGGTTTGGTGAGAGACCACTCAGAGGCTCATTATGAGGCTATGACGTACGAAGAGCAGGAAACTCGCTTGCAGGAAATTGTAGAGTTAAAAGAGAAGCCTGGTGGTGAGACAACAAGGGAGGAACTGGTTAACTCGCTAAAACACTGGGAGCGAACTCGACACCTGATGATCTGGTCAGACCACTCAAGTGTTATGAATCATGGCCATATCCTCTTGACGGTAAATGCAATTTATGATCCAGCATTTTATTACACATCTCAAGAGCTTGAGGGAAAGGATGTCCAAGAAATGGTGGAAAAGCCACAAATTTACCTTATGGCAAGGTGTAGGGACACCATCGAAGATCAGCTATTATACAGTGACACCCGCCTGGAGGACATCCAACAGCTCACTACAAAGATCACCACTTCCCACAATGTATTCATCAATGAAATCTGTCGCATGTTCCATGGTGACCATCCATCACAAGAAGTTGAGAGTGGGGAGCAGTTGGGTGGAAAATTTGGCTGCTCTGGTTGCACTATGTCATCAACACAGTACTCTGACCACATAGCATCACTAAGAGCCCCACAAATCACCTTAGAAGAGCCAAGGAAGAAAGTCATAGCAGGTCCAGCAGGCAAAGAAAGGAGGAATGGAGGCGTGCAACCTTTCCAACAAATGAGTAAGGATGACATGATCAGAGAGTGCAAAGGCCGAAACCTCCCAACAGATGGTTTGCTAAAACCAGCCTTGCAGAGCCAGTTGAGGGAGGAGCTTAAGGGCATTCAGCGAGTCCCTCCACTGTGTTTTCCTGATCGAAGTGCTTCAATGAAAGACCTTAACTTAACCCAATATGAAGTTGTGCCAGTAGAACCCCTCCATGATCTCAAGGAGCACATAAATAACATCTTGAAGGAACTTCCCAAAACACATGTCTAAAACATTGTGCCCTTATCAAAAACAATATGCACTAAAAACATTTACCAGATGAGGGTAATTTTTACCCGAATTGACCAATCAGAGTGCTTTGTTTGTTTCAGTTTCCCGCCGGGTAAAGTTTACCCTAGTGGGGTAAACTTACCATTAGCAATTCGCTCGTTAGAGCCCTTCTATGGGCTGTATCGACGCAAAATAATTACATTCTTTCGATTGTGCCTTCTTAGAATCGAATTTCGCGATTTGGAGTTGAAAAAGGTGCAAAACCGATCAGCTTATATCTAGGATGGCGCGCTTTTGGATTTGTCGGGATTCGAAAATTGACACTCCTTTGTTTGCAAAGTCATGTCTGTTTTACCTTTATGATAAAATATTGTTGACATGAAGGTGTTTTATTGACAGGTTTTAGGTGACAAGGGTCGCTTTCCATTCAACAAAAATCACGGATTCAAAATGTCGGTATTTTCGCTGGCCGAATGGAACGCGTCCGACCGTATCTAAGAGGGTACACTAAAAACGTATTCCTAAATTTTCGAAAACTTATCGCGGAACTTTTCCCGTTCCATTCGATTTCTGACCGGAAATCTCGAAAATTTTGGTCAAATGGAAAGCGCCCACCGTGACACATGTAATCTTTAACCATCTTGGTGACACATGTAATCTTTAACCATCTTGGTGCCACGTCACGCTCTGAAACCTGCTGAGATGTTTGTTGATTCCACTAAAGAGGAATCAACAAACATCTCAAGATTGTCACTGTAGCCTAAACCATTTTTAAGTTCTGGAATTATTCTAGTTCTAAAATGTCATATTGGAGAACGAGGTGACGAGCGTGTACGGCACTTTCTAATTGACATTGTTTTTTACTTCCTTTTGCTGACTGCTCGGACAATAGTCTAAATAATAGAATAACTGGTAGTTTCAATGTCAAAGTGGGTGCCGGCGTCAGAGCTTGAAGGAAATACTGATAAAACGACTTGAAATTAACGGTATAATACGGGTTGGTGTGGCTTTTTAAAAGAGAATTACGATTTTTCCAACTTGTTCAGTTTTAAAGGGCTTTTGTGAAACAACAACAGAGCTCCCCCAAATTTTTTCTTGAGTTAAGAAAAGAACGTTTACTCCGAATGGCACCATTTTTGACTAACACTTCACTGCTGCTGAATGCACTGAGAAAAAAATATTTCCATGACGATATCTTGGCAACTCCACTCGCGAATCGGCAAAAATTTTTCGCATAATAGAGCACCCAAACACATAAAAATCTCTTGTCCTCTAGGAGTCATAACTTTAACGCGGATGTTTTCTTTGCAGCGTGACG
>NC_142521.1:6805000-6840000 GCF_964205215.1 Stylophora pistillata | reverse complement strand
GAGGTTCGGCACATGGCTATCTATCAACAGATTTATTAATTTGACACGTCAACATTATGAGGTAAGTACCGAGTGCGCTCTGTACATCACAAAATGTAGAAAATACATCTTCTCAACGTAAAGAAAAATTACGAGACGCCCATATTGAAGTGTGCGTCGTTTCCTTTATGTTGAGCCAACCAGGAGCACTTTTAGTAAAGAAAACTTTGAGAAAAAGTAAGAATTATAAGTACGAATTATCAGCTAGTACGAACATAGGAGTTCTCAAAGCCATTGATAAATCGATGATACAGCGCGCGATAGTTGCTGTTCTTATCAGAGTAGGAAAACAGTAACTTTGACTCTTAGCAGAGCGTTCTATTTCGTAGTTCCAGCTTCTACATTCAACAGTTACCTAATTAACATGCGAAATGGTCAATGTGGCGAGAAAAAGTTAATTTGAAATTTTTTCCCCCAGTAAAAAGGTTCAGCTATTCCTAAACTGGAAAAATATATATATTTTCTAAAACTGGCCTCTCGGCTGGATTGAGGTGCACTGCATTCTGAAGTATTAAGGATAAGGCTTCCATCTCTTATTTTCAGTTTGTAAATATTATTCGCCATAATTCCCAGACTAAAAATGTCACTAGCGACACTTAGTCCATGTTGTCCCCCTCTCAACGAGTTCTCCTTCATCGACGTGCTTCTGATTAAGGACCTCTGCCTCTGTATTTATTCGCCTGTGGCGATCTTCGATCCTAGCTTACCTCTTTTCTTTCTATCTTTTCGTCTTTGCTTTTGCTTCTGCTCGTCGCTTTCGTCTTCTTAAAGAAATCGACAACGCACAAATAACTCGAAGTCGAACGCAACGCAAAGTCGCTAAACACTCGGAAAGTGACTCCTCTTTATTCAGGTATTGATTGTGGGATTTTTTACGCCGTTAACTGACGGCGTAATTTCTTCCAGTCGATATTACGCCATTAACTAATTAACGGCGTAATTTTTTTCAGTCGGTGATGTATATACTGGAAGATGTTACGCCGTTAACTAACGTCTTCGAATCCGGGACGAAGCAAAAGGCTGACGACTTTTAATGAGTACAATCTCCTCGATGTCGACGATCAAAACGCGTCCATTTTTACCATACAGTTGCATCCTCTGGAAAGTACTGTATAGAAATACCTTGTATGTGTATTATTATAGTAGCTAACACCGTTTGCCGCTCCGGCCACGCAACACATTCGTCCCTTCTTCTTGATTTCACTTATCTCTACCATAGTTGCCGATGTGTCTTCACATTTTTTTACGTCACAGCTGTGTAACATGATCCTTTTGGCCGCGCGCTCAAGGAATAAGTTACCAGTAACCGGATCCTTGCGTTTGCCCAAAGATCTCTGGGATTGTTACGGGGCAAACATTGCAGCCCGTTAGAAAGAAATGTATGACGAAAGGCAGTTTCGATGTTCAAAAAACCGATTTTTGAGAGAGATCAACTCTTTTTCGCCGCAGTTTCATCATAGATGGATTAAGATAATTTTAATACAAGGTAGGTGTAAGTTTTAGTGGGAATTACCCCGAAATATGTTACGAAATATACCAATAAACTTCTCTCCTTACTTAAGGTTTATTTGTTAAATGGTCATCGTGTAATGGTCTCGACGTCTTACAAAATTCACCATTTGTACCTACTCATCATCGAAGAAAAAAACGTTCAGTTTTTGAGCCGATTATCAAGGCTGGTTCGTTCTCATAGATCACAACAAATAAGCAATGCCGGTGTTAAAAGTTGTTTCAGCACTCTTTTGTATTATAAAGCCAAGAATATAGCTAGAGGTACACTTAACACAATTAATCAAAACTGATAAGGCTTTAATGAGTTATTTCTTGGCGATTCATCATGACCAAATATTTCTAAGTAGAGTTGGTACAAATGGGTCGCTTAAGGAGCGATGCACAACTGAATATATGTCTCCAGTTTCTGCCGGAGTTCCCGTGATCTTACCTTTCCCGAAAGGTCCTCCAAAGAGCTCGAGGAGAAAAATGACAGCTCAAAAGCGTTTGGACTTTGCTCAAACAGACCATCGCTTGACCCAGGGGTTTCCGCAAATGTTTCATCGCTTATTCCACCGTTTCAAAGAGCAACAGCTCGGTTCAGAAACAGTTCCATCACGCTGACAACGACTTCTCTCCCTTGAGGAGGTATATTTTCAGGTGTCGTAAGTCTTATTTGATACGTCGACAAGTATGAAGACAGGCTGTACTTACATAAACATAACTGATAACACTTAAATGAGTTGTTTCTTTGCGATTTATGACTAACTTTGTAATACGTCGAGACCGTTACGCGATGATGACTTCACAATAGACCTTACGCAAGGAGAGAAGTATATCTATGTATTTTGTAACATGTTTCGGGGTAATTTCCGCCAAAACTTACACCTACCTTGTTATAAAATCATCTTAATCCATCTATGATAATACTCAGTGCGGCGAAATTATAAGCAACATACTTCTGCTTTTTCTTTTAGAAATCAAGCCAGCTGTGATAGCATGCTGTAATTTTAATTAGCACGGCCTCTTAAAAGTAATTAGATCTTTACAGTACCGTCGGAAGATTTTGGGATATTCTTCACATTCATTGTGGAAACGGCAGCATTGAACAGAAACGTGAAAACCATCTTGGCAGAATGCTCAAACATTTGGATTGAAAGAAACTTGCTTTTCCATAACAATGGGATGTGAAAACAACACTGTTAATATTCAAGAAGAAGAGGATGCAAGCAGGTTAAAAAGAAATAGCATCAACAGTAGGGATTTACACCCACAGCGCC
Source organism: Stylophora pistillata (assembly GCF_964205215.1). Lineage (NCBI taxonomy): Eukaryota > Metazoa > Cnidaria > Anthozoa > Scleractinia > Pocilloporidae > Stylophora > Stylophora pistillata. Next base: position 6,837,190 of record NC_142521.1, on the reverse strand, counting down.
AAGAGGTTGAAGGATGGAAGACGTTCGCTCAGGATACAACTCTGCACGGGGCCAGATTTTTTTCCACGGATAACGTTTTCAGAAGACTGGTTTGGATTGCTGCAGTTAGTGGATGTACGGTTTTCTGCATTCATCAAGTTTACAATTTCGTTGGACAGTATTACGAACGTCCATTTGGTACAAAAATAACAGTTGACATTGGTGATGATAATACAGACCTCCCCTTCCCTGCTGTAACTCTGTGTAATCTAAATGCCCTCGACAAACAGCGTTACATAAACTATTACGTAACTCATAACTACAGCAAAGAGATACTAGACAAAAAACTTCAGGATTTGGCTCTTATGATAAGAAGATCGAAAGAGGTTTCTACAGAAGAGGTTCGAAACCGCACTCCAGAACTTTTTCATCGGCCAGAAGTTGGTGACGAAACAAAAATGTTGCAATGGATGTTTGGTCATCAAATAGAAAGAATGCTTTTGCCAAACAGCCCACACTTCAGTTCCTGTTCCATTAATGGCTTGCAATGCAACGCAGATAACTTTACCAGCTCCCTGAGTGCATTAATGGGATTCAAGTGTTATACATTCAATTCTGCAGAAGAAGGCACGCCATTATTAAAAACTTCATCAGCTGGCCGTCTGAGTGGCTTGAGTCTTCGTCTTAACATCGAGCGAGACAGCTATATTACAAAATTACTTTCGCCTTCTGTTGGAATTATTATCCTGATACACGACCAGAAGACTTATTCTCCCGTGGAAGAGTTTGGTATCGCAATTCAGCCCGGAATGTCTACATTTTGTGCCATAAAAAGAAGAAAGGTAAGAAAAACAGACAGACAGCGCATACGCAAACAAGCTGACCAGCCGACCAGCCAGCCTGTAGGCGGTTAGTCAGTTAGTAAAGTCACTTATAAAGCCTCTCAGAGAGTCATCTGGTTGCTTATCAGCTTAAATTGTGAAAGGATAGAGGTAGAGTTTTAAGCTCTGAGCACCACGCAAGACCCATTACGTCGAAGAAGAAATTTCGTGGAGCCAATTAGCCAATTCACATTACACGCTAACCATTCACTCAGCTAATCTAACCAGCCAGCAACTTAGTTAGACATTCAGGCAGTTGCGTAGTTAGGCTTCCGTCATTGCGTCTGTCAGTTGATCAGTCAGTCAGTCAATTACTCAGTAAAATAGTCACCTCGTCAGTCTGAAAGACAGTCTGTGAGGCATTCAAGCAATCAGTCGTCAGCAAAAGTCACTTGTAAGCCGCCACCTTACCGGTTTGCCCAAGGCTAAAAGCAACCCCCTTTTTGAACACTACATACTACTTTTTTATCAATGTTTGACAAGCTTTTGTAAATAGGACACGTGTTTTTATAGATGATTAACTTGATGAAGCCGTATGCAACCAACTGCAGGAGTGGATCTCTTATGTTCGACAGCAACTTGGCATACACGAAACAGGCCTGTATGATAAATTGTCGAAACGATTACATGATTAAAGAGTGTGGCTGCACTGCATCAAAATTCCAAGGTTAGTTCCAGTGCATCCATCATAATTCAAAAACATAAAAGTTACGAGTGACGATCCGTACGCAAAAAATTAGATAATGTACATTCTAAACATTTTGTGGGGATTTATTTCGTCGATGGAAGATTTGAAGGGAATGAGAACATAAAAATACAATCACTTCAGTTTTTCTTAGTTGTGCAATTTAAACCAATCAACAATAGGCGCTCTTTTTGAAAATGGATTCCATGCTCCCGTGCGTCTATTCCGTTACAATTGCAGATGAAGTCAAATTTTGGTATGAACAAAATTTGGCGTAGCTGAGTATGTCAATGATTTTCTTGAAATATTGACATCTTCTTTGATTCATTGTTAATAGAGGCACGGCAACAGGGAGCTTTTTCTGTTTTAAATAATAAATGAGCAAGAATGTAATTTCGTTTATGCCAAAGTGAGAAATAATCAAATTGGGCGAATAATGCAGCCATTAATATTACATAGATGTAGTTTGTAGTTGGGATGATACTCAGAGGCCGAAGGTCATTAAGTACAAGAACTGTAAACATTAAAAACAATCTCTTTTATTTGACAGCCAATCGACCAGTTCCATTATGTTCAGTGAATGACACGATTTTGTGCGCTTTCTCATCGTATGGTATGTAAATAAAATTATGCTTGAAAAAAAGCAGCTACTCTATTCCAAAATAATTATAAATTTAAACCAAACGACTACTTCCGCTAATGTTAAGTGCTCGACTTTCTTCTAACCACTAACCGCTGGAGACGACAGATAAGTAGTTAAAAAGGACTGAACAGTTCACTGGTTATTGCTATTCGTTTTACGGAGCTGAGTGAAAATTCCTGTATTTCCTGCTTTTTGATTGGCTAAAATGCACGAGCACAAGTTCGTCACGTTGGACAAAAAAAAACTTTGAATGTACTTATCACAAGGCAAGGAAAGGAATTATTTACTCCAAATCTCACTTACCCTTGAACAAGTCAAACAAGTATATCTTACGTGCACATTGTTTCTTCTCAAGCTGAAATTAAATTTTTTCAATCTGTATTGATTATCGAAACTTGCAGTATGACCTGGAACTGTTTCAGAAAAACTGACTTGAAACCGGAAAAAAAAAACTTTAACACAACACGTACGATGATTGATTTTTCCTGCAGCAAAGTTTGGCACTTCGCGAGAGAGAACAGAATGTGAAAAGGAGTGTCGCGAGCCATGTGAACATGTGGAGTACAGGACATCCTTTTCCTATAGCGGACTTCAGAAGGACGCTTACATTGAATACTTCATGTCCATACTTAACGACAATGCGACATCAGCCATGGAACTGGAGATGTACAGGCCTTTATTGAACATGACGGAAGAGGAAAAGGAGAAATTTATTGAGTAAGTAATTCATCTCTTCATTTACTCATGTTAGACTCACTAAACGACGAGTAAGTGTAATGTACATTGAAAAAAAAAAATAAAAACAACGTTCAGTTGTTAATCTATGCTTATGGAAAATTTTTTGGCAAAATCAAAGCACATAGACAATCAAATTCCCCTCATATGAGAACAAAACTTTTGAAAGAACCTCTTGGATCAATGAATATTTTTTTATTTATATATCCGAATCACATGAATGTAATTTTAAAAAAGGTAACTATATTTTTCCGCAGCAAAAACATTATCTCTCTGGACATCTTTTTTGAAGATTTGAGTGTTGAGATAATTGAGCAAAAACCTGTTTTTGAAATCTGGGCGTTGACTGGTGAGTACTGAGGTTAAGGTTTGATTATTGACAAAGGGGAAATGGCCATTATTTCATCGTTACTTTGGTGGACTAAAAGCTAACAAACAAATGAATTATTGATGAAGTGTGAGCCAGAAGTCTTATCGTGCTTTTTTGACCTCTGAGGTTTTCCACTGGGTCGTAATTGTATGTGATTTGTTTTACCTGGCCTGAATTGGATTGTGTTTTCCTGTGTTGACGATTTCCTGTGTTCAGTGGTTATTGACCTCTCGTCCAATTTCAATTCCCGATTGTTTCCTGCGATTAATTAATGGGGGGGGGATCGTCAAGGAAACATATGCCCCCCTTCTTTTTGTCAAGATAAAGTGGCAAAAATAAATGGATTTGTTCCCAAATTCCAGTAACACTCTAGTAAAAGAAAAATATCCCTTTCTCACTGGTAAAGCCTGGCTGTGCCCATGGATTCATAAAATTTTGGTCAATGATGAAGATAAGATAATTTGTTGACCCACACACCATTTTAACAGTGATCTATCCTTCTGTTGCTCCACCAGGGAACTTAGGCGGCACTTTCGGTCTCTTCCTCGGAATGAGTTTCCTCACTCTCCTGGAATTCTTCGATTTTATTTTCAGGAGAATCCTACACTTGTTCAAAGCAAGAAAATAAAACCTACATTTTACGTGAAGCAGTAGATAAGTAGTTTTTTAGAAAAGCTTTTCAAGATAAAAATTAGTGATAATAATTTTGAACGACGTTTCGACCTCGCTGAGGTCATTTTGACCTCAGCGAGGTCGAACGTCGTTCAAAATTATTATCACTAATTTTTATCTTGAAAAGCAGTAGATAAGTCATGAATAATGCTTTTGACTGAGACCTTTGTTTATACGTACAGAGTGACTCGCCTTTCATGTATCCTTTGGCCACAGTTTTCTTATTTGTAAATTAGTCGACGCTTACACTTTTTAAATAATGTGCTTATTTCCACATTCATTTATCTATTTATTCACTAAAACATACTAAGAATGTTATGACATAAGCTGTAACTTCCGTGTAGAGTCATGACTGCTGATGATGTTTTCGTTTATTTGCGATGATCGAGTCGCAAGATTTCCACCCTCGCAATCGCAGACGTTAGATACTGGAACAAGTGTTAGGGGAAAATTTATGTGTTTTAGTTTCGGACAATTTGTATTATTTTTCTGTCGTGTAGTTCAAGTTTTATTTTCAATTCAAGTTTTATTTTCCGGGTTTCAATCTACCTCTTCATTTTGGTTCGTTCCTTGACTAAACCGGGTGAGCTGTAAAGAATGATAAATGAATGGGTTCTTTTCAGATTGTTCCTATATTGTGCAAATTATCGCCGAAATTTTGTATTAGTGTAGTTTATCATAAAACTTTGAAGTTGCGATTTTTCGTGGGTTTCTGGACATACTTATTCCTAAACTCTTCGTATATTATCATTTCCTATTTATTCTAGTTCATTCGAGTTCTTCCGTTTTCTACTGTTTAAAATATAGAAAAGCCACAGTTGTTTTCGGAAATAGATTTTGCATTGTTACGTTGTCTTCATTGTGCAGCTGCCTGTCGGTGCTTTTGTTGTTCAATTCTAGTAAATATCGTGAATTCAGAGAACAGTAGAACCTCACACCAGTTCATACTTAAGCAAGTACTTTGTAAAAGTTTTTTGATTTCTGATTAAGTTGAAGACGCTAGAGGTCATGTCAGTTGTTAGTCTGACTTAGCAATAAAAGTTACTGTGGAACCAAAACGCTGTCCCATCCTTGACGTCCCTGAAAGCTCGCTTTGAGTATGTAGCCGTGTACGAGAAAATCGTGACGAGTCTCTGTTTTCGCTTCCGAGTCGTCTCTACCATGCTGATTTCCCCAATTATTGTTGTGCCTTCTGCGAAAGTTCTGCAGTTTGGGCGCGAAAACCTATCGTCATACGAGATCCCATCAACATGAGAGTAATCCTTCGACTCTATACCAGGCTCTTTTGCAGCTTTACTAATTTTCCATGCCAGCCATGAAAACGGGGCGAAAAGTGGAAAACGACGAAAACAGTCATCACGATCGCCAGTGTAATGGCAACGCAGATCTTAACGCTAAAAACAACAACAATAATCAGAGCCCTGAGGATTGGGAAATAACATGAAAAGAAGTAAAGTAACTCATCTCAGAATTAAAGAAAAGAATTATGAATAATTTTATCCAAACCAAGAAAACTGTCCCGATATCATGGAGAAGAAAGTGAATCCTGGGATATCACACGTGATCGTAAGTCTCACAGCCATGTTAGAAGAAGCCATTAGTCCACAATACCCTCTTCGCATTGAAGGTTCCATTATTCCTTGAATCAAACGTAATCCTACCTCCAATCAGAGGACACGAAGTTTAATATGAAATATTGGCGAAAGTCCTACTTTGAAAACCAACTATTAGGTGCTATTGTGTTGTGTAATTCCTCAGTACAACCAACACTAAGCGAGTGCCGGACCTAAACTAGGTTTGAGCGACTCCATTTTCTTTTCCGGCTCTGTTCTTTCACACCCATCGTAACAAAAACTTAGAAACACCAGGTTACCTTGTAGTTGAACTTAAGACGTGTCAAACATCGTAAAAAAGGTAGACTTCTACTTTCAGAAAATTAGTACAGACCCTCGTGCAGCAACTGGCTAAACTTAGGATTACTCCTTGGAGGGGTCCTTGTCCGGCTGCCAAAGTCCTCTCTACCATAAAAAGGCGAGAATCAGGTTTCTTTTTTTTAGAAAATCAAATTTTGAAATCTTAAATCAATCGCTTGGAGAGTTTTATCAGGGCTGAGAAGGAATTTCGTTTCAATAATCCTGAAAGAACGGATTTAAATACTTGTTCTAAGTTATCCATTATATATGGCCCTGTTCTGCGAGCCTGAAAACTCTTGGAAGCCTGTAAGCAATGTAATTTGTTGTGAGGTGAATCGGAAGTTGTTGTTTTCAGACTTTTCCAGTTAAGCCTTATGTTTTGTTGAGCTTTGCCTCTTGCGCCTACGTGATGTTTTGGTAGATTTATTTTTTTTTGGCTCAGCTCGTGGATTTCCTTGTTACTGTGTTAGACATTTAGACAATTAGACAGTTTCACAGGTGGTCGTGTTTGCGTTGGTAAAGCGGGCCTTGAGTTCTACCCACACTAAAGTTCCTGTTTGTGTGCGCAATTCCTGTGCGCAGCTGTTAGCGTTCAATTGGTTTGCGTGCGCGATTCCTGAGCGCAGCTGTTAATGTCCAATTTGTTCCTTGGCGCTCGACGAGTACTTCGGTGAGGGCCACCCAGTTTCCCCCCTTTGGCAAAATAAACGGATACACTGTGGAAACTCTCACGGTCGGCTAGCCCAAACATGTCTACGGTTTTCCTACTCAGATGCACAGAGCATTAGATGCATAGAGCGTCGCTGTAGTAGCTCTCGAGAAGAGAATAAAAGAAGAAGAGTACAGAGTCTTAGCACCTCTCGTTAATTCGGCCGAGGGAGCTGTAAAACCCCAACATAATGAACAGGACTGACAAATGGGAAAAGTCTCCACCAAAAGATCAATTTTTTGTTGAAAAGTCTTTAACTGGTCGAAACGCACACGATCCTAGATCCCAAATGAAAAATACTGCTTTAAAAGAGTGGATAGAGCTCGTTGTTTGTTCCGAAAGCCCACCTCAGTTCTTAGTGTTGTTCGCGCATTCTAAGCTATACTAAGAAGTTTGGCTGAAAAGACTAAAAGGCCGGCGAACACAGATGGACAGGCTAACATAAGGAAACATGTTACAGATACGGTGTGGCATCTTCATTTCAGATACGGTGTAGCATCTTCATTTCAGATACGGTGTAGCATCAGTTCATTTCATATTTTCAAATGTAGTGGACTCATATTCCAAAAAGTTAATTCTAATTTTTTTGCCTCCGTTGAGTGCGAAAATGAAAGCCAACACGTCTAATTCGTAGGCACCTAAAGCCTTTTCGTTTTAATTAAGCCCCGTCCACACGAAGACGATTGTAAACGCAAACGCTAGTAAACGCAAACTTTTTTATGCGTTTAGGCCTTCCGTCCACACGAAGACGATGAAAACGCTCACCGTAAACGCATAAATTCGAGAACGCTCTCTAAAGTGGATAAATTTGAAAACGCCGTTTAGGCGTCTTCGTGTGGACGGCCGTAAACGTATATTTTCGTAAACGCTGTGAAAACGCTGACGTCAGATGTCAGCGCCAGTCTCTTTTATCGAGTGCGTTTCCAACATGGCGTACACACGAGTGTTGAGCTGTGTCATGCTTGCGCTTATTTCAAGCATAATTGCGAGCATTCAATTGAATCATGCAATAATCGATATACAGGAAAACTACAAAAGAAGAAGACTAAACCTCTCAAGATTGTTATCCACAACTACAAGCAGTTTTACTCGAGTAAAACGACTTAGATGCAGACGTGAGAGCAAAGAGAGAAGATTCTGGACCAGACCAGGTCGACATTTTTCTTCTCTCTCGATCACAACAAACGCACGTGGTGACTTTACAACATGGGCGCTAACACTTCATAACAAGGCGCTGAAGCAAAGATGCGTGTTCGATGTATGACATCGTTTAATGCGTTTACGAGCGTTTTCGTGTGGATGGGTGAAAACGCTACGTAAACGATGATCGTTTTCGCGTGGACGGAGATAAAAAATATGCGTTTCTTAGTGTCCTTTCAGCACACACGACTCACCCCGTCCACATTTACATTAAGACTTTGAAGCTCAAGTTTTGGTCAGCATACATCATTATTACTGACAAATCGATATCTTGGCAGATCAAGTTCTTTACAATCCGTGTGTCGCAGCCAAGTTTTGGTTCTGAAAATTTCCGAGAAAATTTATTTTCAATAGCAGCCAATTTATGCCAAATATTTTCGTGATTCTTTACTTGACTCCTCGCTTCAAAAATTATAACAGAAAAATAATTTCGATCAGCGTCTTTTTAATTTGGTTTTTAAATCCCTCTTCAGTTTCATAAAATAATGCAATTATATACCACTGAATTAATTTATCGAGGTTACTCTTCAGGTCAGGATCATCGGAAAAACTTGACAAGAAACAACTTTCATTTGCTTGAAATGAATTGACATACAGCGTTTCTAGCTGATCAAATCATACCTGAAGGTGTCGGCTTGAAATTCAAGAAGAGTAAACATTGAACTCTTTGATGGTTACAGCCGAAAGTGGTTTGAGCGGCCGGACTGTCGTGTTTCCTCAGGAACACTTTGCCATTTCTTGTCCATGAGAGCTTGAATTGGTTGCTCCCCTTAAATGATTGGACTAAATAGAGTAAATCTCCAAGCGTGGGTATAAGACTTCGTTTATGTAGAGTATTTAATGTATTTCTTTCTCCATGAAACTCACATTATCTCTACCGTTACAAAATCACTCGCTAATATTCCTACCTCATAGCTAATAATCTGTTGAATTAGATTTCACGAGAATTCACAATGAGTATTCGTTACACTCAGAAAAAGCTGTTCTCGAGGCCCATTGAGAAACAATTCTGAACGTTTACAATTCAGTTGACCAAAAAATTCAAGTGTAAATCTTAGATTGTAGGCTACGTATTTTTCGAACAACTTCCTGTAAAAATATTGCGATCTCAAGGATTTGATGAAAGATTCTATGACGGCCAAACTTTTGAGAGCTAAATGAATAAAGGGTGAAAGTTTCTAGAGAAACAGCGGTGCTGCGTCGGTTGGGGTAACAAGATAATTTGGTCATATCAACTATCGTCATAGCGAATGACGAAGGGCTAACGCTCAAAACGTCAGCCTTTTCACTCGTTACGGTGGCCACTTTACAATTTCTACTTAGTTGATATAACCAAATTATTTTGAGAGCTAAAGTTCAAATAAGATCGAAAAAAATTCATTGATCGGATCTCGATTGATGAGTGGCTAGACTTCAACTTGGAGTCCAAGTTCTGGTTGAAATTGTCATGGTTTGCTCCTCTATGATTGCATGATAATGTCCCTTGTCCCTTGCTGCGTAGATCGCTTTCATTATCATCTCATAAAACCGCGGTTCACTTATATGATTTCATATATTCACAGCCATTAATTTCCCTTGAATCGTTTACCTTGATGTTAAATGAAAATATTCGTCGCAATTTTACAAACTTTTCGATAACACGAAAAAAATTGCTCTGAATTCAGATAAAAAAATGTTTAAACTGTATTTGTAGGTTTCTTGTCAATAAATGAGCTACGGGAGAAGTATTGCCCTTACCTAACAACATTCTTAAAACAGAGTGGTTACGTGTTCCTGTTTGCTCGTTCAGAACTTCCCGTTGAATTGACCTATTCTCTATTATTAGATATGATAGAAGTCACGCAAAAAACTACTGCGAACAGCCGTTACCATTAACACATCATTAAGTGAGTTCATGAAATTCACTTTTTGTAAAGTGCAACATAATTTCTTCAGCTTATTAGGTTGAATGGTGCCAACAAAACAAGGTTTTTCCGGGTTTGTTTAATAAAAAGGAGTACCTTCGCGTCAAACGGAATTCAATACGCTGCGAAGCATGGTGTTCAATGGTGCGAACAGCCATTACGATCTCCACGTGATTTCCCTTGATTCACGTCACTCTTAACACTTCATTGAAATTCACGTTTGTAAAGTGGAAAATGATTTTTTAGCCAATTATGTCGAATGGTGCCAACAAAGCAAACCTTCGCGTCAAACGGAATTCAATGCGGTGTGAAGCAAGTTTCATTTGAAGAGTGGTTTCTATCGATCAGTGACGGTAAGGTTTCCAGTTCAAGAGAAGCAAAATCAGATTAAGTTTTGGGTGAGTAGAAAGAATTCATCCACTAAAGATGACTTATAAGAACTGAATAATTTTGCGGAAACAAGTTTTGTAACATTCTTTTCTTTCAACACTTTCAGACCCCTATGGTAATTATAAATTTCAGTCCACTCTTCGAGCGGATCATTTATATTTTGTGACACTTAATTAGTTTTACCGTTCTTGTTGCAAGCGACTCTGAATGGGTGTACAGAAAGCGATCTTTATTTTCGGGTTATATTCGCTTTACAGATATTTTAAAGGGCGAAGGAATTAAACCACGGAGCCGTTAAGAACTGATCAACAAGCTGCTGATTGTTCAAAACTGGTAAAAAAAAATGGTCCCTGATAAATTATTAACAGGGTAATCAAAATACCAACCCCGATAACTCGAACCATTATTCGTTCCCCTCGCGGGTAGTTCGAGCTAGCGAGGTTCCCCTGTACCTTTGAATTCCAATCTAAAAATTTTCAAACCATTTGTGTAGGTGCTCTGTGAATAGAAGATCTGATAAACGCTAAGAAAGATGTCCTGTTTTTACCACGTATCTAACAGTATTGTAAAATGGAGTGGCTACGTGATCCAACGTTCAGAACTTTTCGTCTGTTGACTTAAACAATTAGACACATCAGAAGTCAGCCGTCAATCGACCTAAAATTTAGCCGTCAACAGTGAAAAGGGTCGATGATTATTTTTAATCTAAATCGTTAAGAAGCAGCTGAATATTAATCGTCAAGCGGTTTACTGAACGTTGTTTCAGATCTCTCTATTCTAGCCACTTGCCACGAGCAGTTTCAGATCTAGAAGAATATTTGGACTTGTAAATTAGTCGGATAAAACTGATGGCTTTAAGATATTTTGCGTCAAATAACGTTGTGATATTTAAAAACAGTTTTTTCAGTTGATAACTTAACTGTACATTACGATACTGCTAATGTTTGAAACTAATAATTTATTTTTGGTGCAGCACTAAGAATTACATTTCAGTTCACTTCTTTAGAGACAGACCCAATACGTATTACAAATTAAGAGAAACTCAATATCAATTGAAACTGATAGGAGAAATATCTTCGTAATAAACGTCAACTGTTTAAGGCCATAAAACGTAAGCGTCAAATATCAAAGCCCTTGAAATGTACCGTATTTGTTCGATTGAGCGCCCGAGGCGCTTATTTAATTTTTGGACTCTCAGGGTGGGCGTTTATTCGAGGCGGGCGCTTTTTCGAGGCTGGGCGCTCATTAAATTTTCACCATTTTTTTTTTTGTGGCTGAAAGAACTTTGCGCCCACACGGACATTTCAGTTAAAACTTTGAGAAAAAAATCCAACGTTGTCATAAAATTTTCAGACAATGAAACTAGAGATTGTAAGCCATTAAAGAATTACCGTAACAATCAACACCCGTATTCCTCTTGTGCACTTAATTTTTTTGGGGGGGAGGGGGGGTTGGCGCTTAAAAGTACTTTTTCGGGGTGGGGTGGTGGGGGTGGGCGGTTATTCGAGGCTGGGCGCTTATCAACTTTTTCTAATGGGCTCCTGCCACTACCCAATATCCCACAATTTACGTCTCTCTAAGGTGCACTGCTATTTATCAGTGCCGCGCATAACTCTGCAATGCAACTATTCCAAGATGAAACTCGTCTTAAAGTGAGTTCAAGCAATTTGAGTGAGACAGAATTACTTTTAGACAAAATATGTTGGATTGGCGCCAAAAGATAAAGTTTTTTCCCGCTTCACTTAATGAGACAGAGCACCATCGCCTCGTGTGCGAGTGACGCAGTTTGAGAATCGATTTTGCAGATCGATATTACTGAAAAATTTCAATCGCTTAATATATTTGATCTCGTGACCCAGGAAATCATTTACTCAGTGTTGCCAATCAATGAACTCAGGAAGAAGAAAAGGGCGTACACAAGTACCACTCTCAGAAAAGCTACATGCATAACAAGTCATCTAATTTCAAATTCAGTGCGAAGAACGGAAAGTAAAAGTTTTTTACTCTCAAGGTCACCTTGAAGGCGGTTGAAGGTGTTAAATTGAAATTTAAGAAACATTTTCTTGATCGTGAATTTGACATAGAATTTGATCTAAAAAACGAGCCTAAGAGTAGTAGAGAGTATAAGAAGTAGGAATTTCCAGGAATTCCAGTACGAGGTTAACTTTTACCACAGCGATTCAATTCCTTTTTATCAAGCTAACCAAAGTAATTACAGTATAGCTTGCCGCGAAATATACTACACAAGTTCTAATCACGGTAGAAATGGGACATCTGCTTTCATGTCAAATTCACAATCACAATTAGAAAAAGGGGGATAGAAATTCTACCTGTAAGATAAGACCGCCAAGAAAGGAAAAGGAAATAATCAACTTGCTTATTGGTAGTTTGGAAAATATGGAATGCCGGAATTTGGAACCGGAGCCGGAATACTCGAAATACCCGGAATTCCCGGAATGACCGAAAAATAACAAATTCGAAAAAAAACAATAAAAGTAAATAAATAAATAATAACATTGATGATTAAAAGTTAATGGTAAATTCAGAACTTAATTAATAATTTGATACGAAAATTTTCTCTGAGGGTCCCGAAAAAAAAACGCTTACCGGCACTGTTCATGGAGATGCACGTATTAGAATTACAAACAGTCTGCGTCAGGCCAGTAGTCCATACAGTCTAAGCGACGAAATATTTCTACTTTCCCTTCCCCCTGGATGGGATGCTAGTCCATCACATGGTTACTCCCCGTTTTAAATTCGCCTCCACCCATTTACACACCACTAGGATGTCTCTACAATACAATACAATACCATACAGTACAATGTTCTTTATTTCGAGAGGGTAGATACATGATTAACCCAGTAAAGAGTTTTCGAACACATGGCCCTCTAATAAACCCACCCAGCCCACCCAGGGGAGGACATGCCTTACACAGTAATCTCGTGTGTGGGAAAATTAACGTCTCCTACCCCAACCCTGCAGGAGACGGGACCTCTATTTATTCGTCCCTATCCGAGAAGACTAGAATATCTAGCCATTTCTTGATGAGTGTCATTTGTTTACTTTTCTGGTGGTTTGTATTTATTTATTTAATCCTTTTTTTCTGGTGGTTTATATTTATTTATTAATTCTTTTGACTCGATATCGCGACGAGTATTAATCGAAATTCCCTCGAAGAAAAGTCGAGTTATATTTCAATGTCGCAGCATTGGTTCGCAAAGTCAATAGAGGCGTTCCTGTAGAATTTCGGAAGGTCGCTATCAATTTGTCAGCCGTTGACATATCGACTTGTTTTCATCGAAGTGAGTGGCAAATTTGCATAACAATAGTCGCTCCACGCTTCGCTTATCAACAACTAAAATACAAAAACAGTAAATAAAGAAACACTAACAAAGCCTTAAACGCTATCAGTCTTCATTCTACAGTGAATTGGTGGCAAACAAGGCTAAAATATGCGTTTTAATGCTCAAACATGCGTTGTTGTTACGGCCATGACGAGCTTTATACGACTTTGAATTTCTTGACCCCTACCGATTTTGCGCTATTGAATAGCGCAAAGTCAGGAGGGGGTCTAATTTTTCTTCCCGTAGCATCTCTGCGGGGCAAACTTTAATGAAGGATTTTCACAAGAAAGGTGTTGAGAAGTGAGGTTCGGCACATGGCTATCTATCAACAGATTTATTAATTTGACACGTCAACATTATGAGGTAAGTACCGAGTGCGCTTTGTACATCACAAAATGTAGAAAATACATCTTCTCAACGTAAACAAAAATTACGAGAAGCCCATATTGAAGTGTGCGTCGTTTCCTCTATGTTGAGCCAACCAGGAGCACTTTTAGTAAAGAAAACTTTGAGAAAAAGTAAGAATTATAAGTACGAATTATCAGCTAGTACGAACATAGGAGTTCTCAAAGCCATTAATCGATCGATAATATAGCGCGCGATAGTTGCTGTTCTTCAGAGTAGGAAAACAGTAACTTTGACTCTTAGCAGAGCGTTCTATTTCGTGGTTCCTGCTTCTACATTCAACAGTTACCTAATTAACATGCGAAAGGGTCAATGTGGCGAAAAAAAGTTAATTTGAAATTTTTTTACCCAGTAAAAAGGTTCAGCTATTCCTAAACTGGAAAAATATATATATTTTCTAAAACTGGCCTCTCGGCTGGATTGAGGTGCACTGCATTCTGAAGTATTAAGGATAAGGCTTCCATCTCTTATTTTCAGTTTGTAAATATTATTCGCCATAATTCCAAGACTAAAAATGTCACTAGCGACACTTAGTCCATGTTGTCCCCCTCTCAACGAGTTCTCCTTCATCGACGTGCTTCTGATTAAGGACCTCTGCCTCTGTATTCATTCGCCTGCGGCGATCTTCGATCCTTGCTTACCTCTTTTCTTTCTATCTTTTCGTCTTTGCTTTTGCTTCTGCTCGTCGCTTTCGTCTTCTTAAAGAAATCGACAACGCACAAATAACTCGAAGTCGAACGCAACACAAAGTCGCTAAACACTCGGAAAGTGACTCCTCTTTATTCAGGTATTTCATACGTCAACTTAACTGGAGAAAAATGCTGCTTTTGTGCTCTTTTTAAAGAGCACGGTATAACTTTAGAGATCGCTAAATTGCTGTGGAAACTTGACTGCGAAAGAGAATCACTATTTAGATGTGGGTAGTGACCTGGAAATAATGGTAAATCTCATTACCTACCGCCGGCTTGAATACACATATCCCTTGTCGTAGCTTTCATATAATGAATCTCCGGTTTGAAACACACGCGTTTGAAACTCATGCCGGAATAGTTGGTTCTTCCGCTCCAAGAACGTGAATGGCTGGACGCGAAAACGGTGCTCACTAACTATGGCAGAAATCTACGTTACAAATTGCCAATTATGCGCGAAACACATGACAACAAGAAGGGCGCTAGAAAAGCATTACAACCAAAAGCATCCTTGTTGTGATACTCCAAAGCGTATCGTCTTTCCTAACTTGGGAAGTAAGCAGGCTCCAGTAGAGAAGCCGCAACTTTTAACTGGAATGGGCATGCTTGAAATGGCTGGCAGAATTCATGGAGCCTTTAAACTCTGCACATAACCCTAGAGTTCCTGGTAAGTACTAAAAAAAAAACTTGGATTAAACTCTTCAGACTATTTGTAATCGTACCATTTATCTTTCTCCGAAGGGTTTTTTTTCTGCACAGTTCCACGTGTTATAAGAGCTTAATTATTTCGTTGGGTCTTTGATCAATATTACTTCAGACAGCCGCTTTTTATCGGTGTAGCAAAGCAAGCAATGTTAAAAGTTCGAAGGCTTTGCTTGAGCGAAGTGCATCAGCGTCTGGAAAGTCATTTCCCCCGTAGGAGTTTTTTAACACAGTTTCAAGGCCGGGCTGTATCGACAACGGCTCACATACTCGCGCCCAGTATTGAAAATTAAAACAAAAAAATGGCCAGTTGTCTTGATCCTCTATTCCGCAGATTTTTACATACTATAAGTGAACTAGAACCCCGAAACCAGTTATTTGCAATGGTTGTAAGAGTAAGACTTGTGGCCCCCACTATGCCTTTCCGTGTCATGTACTTTTTGTTACCATGCAACGAACAACACTGGTGTATGTTTTGAGACCAAAAGAAGATCAAATGGCGTAATTCAAATGGCGACTGAGGTTATATACGCCCAGGAGTATATAACCTCTGGGTTACAAGTCGTCCTGAGGCCATCTTGAAGCACTTCAGTGAGACGAGCGTTACTTTTAGTGTCTTAAAAATATTTTTATCATAATATCGTGAAATTTTATTGTATTTTGTACGACTCTGTGGACTTGACTAATACTTTAAAATTCTTTCGCAGCAAAATGATGCCACTTCACCTTTACAAATGTAAGACTTGACTTTTTTTAGTCATTTACCCAGCAAAGTAGGAAGTGCTACACATAGTGGAGCTAAAGAGTGCAACACCTGAAGCCACCCATATGAAAGGACAAAACTCTTCGTATGTCCTTTAAAACTTACAACCTTGGTGACGCGGAGCGAGCTCTGTCTGAGCAAGTTAAGGTAAAGTTGTGCGTGACAAAATCCTTCATTGGCTCCACAGAAATAACAAACGGTGTTGTTAATCTGTCGGGGCGTGCTGCCCTAGAAGCTGCAAAGAAAATGCAAAATTCCAAGAAAGCCTCTCTGCGGTCACAACTAGTCATAGATGTTGGAGAAGAAAGAACTACTAGATAATGTGAATTCATATGGTATCCAATTTTTGGGAATTAAACAAATAGAATTATATGGGAAAAGCCCAATCTATAAAATATATGACAATGTAACTAAGAGACAAATATATATGACTCTTCTGACAACATATCTTTTCTTTTCTTGCTTGCCTGCATGTTGATCTTTCTCAAGGCACTAAGAAATGTCACTCCAAGGTTTCCATCACAATAATACGCCACCTAGATAGAAACAATATATGCACTGAATAACATCAAAACCATTATTATAGATATTCATAGTTACTTGTATTGTACTACATACAGTGGATAAACACGTACATGTAGATGCCATCAAATGAGACATTCAGTTTTTATTGTGGCTTCTTGTTAAGACTGAAATATTTAAGACAATCACTCACAGTAATGGTTCAAATACATGTAGTATGAAAAAGACTTTTGGCCCCATTGTAGAATAGATAACAACAATATTCCTTTGCTTGCTTTAAGTAGTTGAATGAAGACTGAATTGATCATGTTAAGTATATGAGCACGATCCTTCGCAGTAAAGCACTATTTGAGCAATAGTGAAAATCAGACCTGAAAAAAATTTCAGGCCTGTACGGGATTCGAACCACTGACCTCTGCGATACTAGTGCAGCGCTCTACCAATTGAGCTAACAAGCCAACTGGGAGCAGGCCATCAAATTAATTCGACATAAACCCGTAGATGATAAATCAAACAACAACAAACATATGAAACATATGTGTGAACTGCGGTTATGAGACGTATATGAGCACGATCCTTCGCAACAACACACATATGTTTCATATGTTTGTTGTTGTTTGATCATGTTAAGTTCATTGTAATTTTCACTTTCAAGTTGTGTGCAAATGAGAACCACATGAGAAAAATTACCATACAGTCATCACTAGATAGATAAGCCAAGCTCCTTTCCTGTTTCAGGCAAGCCAAGCAGTGATCACAACATTTATTCACTAAAAAAATATGAAAACAAAGAACCAAAATTTTTCATGTGATCTTACCATGTTAGTGCCTTGCAATCACCTGTAAAAATTAGACTTCCACAGAGTCCCAGCTTAAAATAGGTGAGCCTTTTGTCTGCTCTAGAGAACTAAAGTTCCAAAATTATTGTCATCTGCTTCCAAATTAGGATATTATCAATCAAAATATAGACTTGTTTATGTGTATTTACATTACCATTTTAGTGCCCAAGAAACACCTGAGGATAAATTTCCCACAGAGTCACAGGTTGAAAAGCCAAGTTCCTCTGCTGTTTCAGGCAGGCCAAACAGTGATATCAACAGTTTTTCGTGCTCGAAAAACTAATTTCAAAATGGTTGAAGTAAAATTAATAACATTTTAGTGCCCTAGAAATACCTGAGGATAAATTTCCCACAGAGTCACAGCATGAAAAGCCAGGTTCCTCTGCTGTTTCAGGCAGGCCAAACAGTGATACCAACAGTCTTTTACCCGACACAAATTAAATTCAATAATGGCTCATGTAGAATTAATAACACTGTAGTGCCCAAGAAACACCTGAGGATAAATTTCCCACAGAGTCACAGCTTGAAAAGCCAGGTTCCTCTGCTGTTTCAGGCAGGCCAAACAGTGATACCAACACGTGAAGGTGTAGTCTGATCGTCCGGGTGAGTGTAGTCCTGAGAAGGACTGTTGTCGGTGGTAGTGACTGACGTTTCGACAACCTGTGCGGAAGTCATCATCAGAGTCAAGTGAATGATTGTTGTCAGTAGAATGTTCTTATTCCAGTTCGTGTGAAATGATCGGTTGGTTTTGCCTTGATGTTATTGGCTGTAAGACTCAATTGACGTAAGTCGGTCGTGATCAGTGGTCTGTTTCGATCTGTCGGTAAAGTTAGGTCGTTCTTTTTCGGTCGTTTGTGATGTTTATGTCGTGAATGAGTCGTTTGTATGGAGCGGGTAGTTGTTGAAATCTGTTTAGGGGAGTCTGTTCTAAGTTAGTAAACCAGCTTTCCAGAGTCAGTCGTTGAAAATAGTCAGTGCTGTAGGTTAGGCATTGCGCAGAGTCCCAGTCAATGTTGTGGTTGGTAAGTCGATGGTGTTCAGCAATGTGATTGCTGACATCACCTTTCCTCGTCGCCCGTCTGTGTTCAGTCAGTCTTGTTGTGAGGTTTCTGCCAGTCTCACCGATGTAGGAGGCTTGGCAGTCAGAACAACTGATCTTACAAATCGTTCCCTGTCTGTTCCTCGGTTCGTCTTTGTCTTTAACGTTGGTTAGTAAGTGACGTAGTGTGGTGATGGGTTTGTGAACGACGCGGATATTGAAGGGTAGTAAGATGCGCGAGATGTTTTCAGACATGGCTTTTATGTACGGTATGGTTGCTGTACTCGTAGGGGTTGCGGTGTCGTTTGTTTCGGTAGTGGTAGTGGGTCGGTGAGTGTTTCGTCGGATGAAATCGTTGCTGTAGTTGTTCTTCGTAAAAACACGGTGAAGGTATTTGTTCTCGTCGGATAAGCTGTCTGTCGAGTCGCATACTAGTTGTGCGCGTCGTGTTCGAGTTCTGATAGTTGCGGCTTTGTGTGATGTAGGATTGTAGGATGACTCGTCTAGTAATCTGTCGGTGTGTGTCGGTTTCCTGTAAACTGTCGTTCGTAACGACAGTTTACAGGAAACCAACACACACCGTCATCTTAGATTCAGCCATTTAGATAGCCCAAAAATTTTCCTTACCTGCAAGAGGTCTTCCAGCTCGTTTCATGAATAAACGAGGTCCTATCGATTTATCCAACTTCTGCAGATCCTTAAGCGGTCGCTTTATATCTGAAAAGTGACAGGCGCGACCACTGTGTCGGCTATTGTAGCAGGCGTAGATAGCGGCGTCTCCAATCCAAGCGATCCAAGCTGTCTTGAGCTGCCGCGAAAATTCGATCTTCCAGCCATTTCCTTGTCAAACTGGTGAGAATTTAATAATTCCCTCACCAACCTAAATTGATCTGAAGCAACCACTAGCTATTCAACGAGATTTTTTCGTCGTAATGCTCTTCTAATTATTCTGAAGAGGGCTGAAACATTAACAGTGTCCTTCTTTGGCGACGAACCAAACCACGGTGGGTCGACTTGTCCACCATTTCCATCGACCAGATCGCGGACGCATACTTCTGCAATGTCCTCAATCACTCCTCATGAACTCTCTTGATTTACAAAACCAGTCGTTTGATACAGTGTACCAAATTTTGCCTGGATCGAGCGACAGTCCGAAAATTCGGCGAAGAGGATATAGCTTCGCCGCCATATCTCGTTCGCGCCAATATTTGTATTACGCGCGACGAAGCACTTTGTTATATATTAAGTGTAATTAGAGTCGACAACAAACCATTTATGGATACATGATCTGGTTTTCATTTGCATAGCGCACTCAAGATATACTTAGCACCTTCATCCACCGCAAACTGTGTAGTAATGACAGATCTGTAATTCGATTTTCTTGACTACCCCGGAAATTAGAACCCATACCCAGCTGTGAATTTCAAAGTCGCAAAAAGCTCGTCATGGCCTCAGAGAGCAGAGTCAGTAAATCAGGGGGTTGATTTTTGGCACAAATTGGGTCAAGAAAAATATTTCAAAGGACAGTCAGAGAGGAAAGCTATTTTATCCCCAAAGCTAGGTTATAGCACTGATTTTTCTCTTCGCAGTGTGACCCCGCGGTAAAGGGAGAATAGGATGCAATTCCTGTTCATAAATCAACTGGTCAGTTTCATACTGATATTTGCCATGGTCTATCGTTTCTCAAGCGGAAGTTGTCACATTGCCAACTGGTGGAGAAGCCTGGATTTCACCCCGGGATGGTCAGTGTGCAAAAGAAACAACACCTACCTTAGGGGATTCTGGAGGAGTGAATACCAAAGTGGAGATGAAAGAGTTGGACGCCTAGAAGAAGGAAGATGCTGTGATGCTGTGGAGTCTCGTTACACCGGTCAGCCTTCAAAATGTGTGACTGCAGACTGGTCACGCACGATGGATGGGTGAGCCAAACTCTTCTCAGGTGTCACGCCATTTTATGTCACGCCCCTGACAACTTTGATCAAAGCCATTGACTATTTTTGTACCTTATGCTAAGAATTCGAGGTTTTATGGAAAATTGAGCAACTTGCCTTAGTCTTTTGCTTGTGAAATTTTCTAGTGACTCCGTTCATTAGTCTTCATTTCTAAAAGAATTTTAGTCTTTTCTCTAGAGAGATTAAATTTGTGCCCTTGAAAAGATTTTATAAGATGGCGGCGTAAAACTTCTACGCGGGCGTTGTGTCTAGTTCAACGCCAAAGGGATTACATGCTGAAAACAACCAATTGTTCACCTGGAACAAATTTCTGATTCTTCGACAACTCAGGAGACAAAATATCGCAACATCAATTTGTGTTTCACATTCCTTAAATTCAAAAATGAGAACCCATTCAAGCCAAAAACTTGTCAAAAACGCCAATTTCTAATACTGAGCCATTTAGGGAAGGATTTTTTGGACCCTCGATTGATAAAGTCAGGTGGAAATCAACAATTACCTGCGCACAAAGCAAATAAACACACAAAAAGCAAAAACCCAAACATTTCAGGCTTAATTAACTTTTGTTTTCTTTCTTTTGTTTTTGTTTTTTTCAGATTTAATGTGTGGGCTTTATGTCCAAGAGGCTTTTATTTGAATGGCGTCAGGACTGGGTTTCATCGCCCCGTTCACTCCTTTTTGAACCACATCGATGAGGCACAATGTTGCCATCCAAAGGATCATCTCAGCAGTTATGAAGACTGTTACGATGAAGATGTTGCTAAAACATTCAACCACAAAGGTTGGAGCGAATGCCAGAGGAAAGGTTATTACATGACCGGTTTCTACAAAAGTAACTGCCATGAACTCAACTGCATTGACAAGTTCAGATGCTGCAAGATGAAAAACGGTAATGTTGTTGTCCACCTCTTTCCATATGCGATAAAGAGAAACAGAATTTGGCAGAAATGTCGCGAAGCTGATTTGCATCAGAGGTTGGATCTGATTTTAAGTGACGCGTATCAGTTGTTTCCTCATTTCTTCAGGGTTTTTCCTTCCCCCAATAAATCTGAGAAGGAAAGTTCCGATAAAAATTGTTAAATTTTGACCGAAAAAAAATGATCGGAGACCAATTTTGAAATACTGCTACTTTTAACAAGCATGGATACTAAATATATAACAATAAAGTTATGTATGATTTTATATTTACTTACTACCTCATGTTAATCAACAGGGCAACCAAACAGTATTTCAGATCTACAGCGAGAGGTACAACCTTTGAGTGTTTTCTAAGCCAATGACCAATTTCGATTTTTTTTAAACATGAGCCGAAAAAACAGGGACGAGTACATCAGTCGAAACTTACTTCGAAACGGTCCTGTTCTGAGGCTTTTTTGTTCCTTATTGATAACTTCCAAGAGGAAAGCTCTATCAAAATGCATGATGGAAATTTGTTTATAATATAAACACTCGCTGCAGGTCTTCTTTCAATAGCAGATCCCAGGCAATTTTCGAATGGATACTTTCTAGAATCTTGTATTTCATTTTAGGTACAAGTTTCGACTAGGACACTTAGAGGAAAGCCTCTATTATCATCTATTATCATTGGTCCACCGTGCCATGGGAACGACCCCAGCCAGGATGGTGTTAAAAATGCCGCCATCAGATATTTTTTCTAGAACTTAGAATGGGACCGTCTGTGTCCTTTAAAAATGTGTTATTTTTCCTAAAAATAGTTGCAAGTTGGCACTTTTACTTCAAAATGGTTTGCCATCATGTTACCTTTTATGACGTCGCATTTCATCACCGGACCATACCTTGAGGCGCTAGTATAAAATCTTCTTGAACAAAATTAAATTTTTAAGTGATCTTGTTTGTTTTTTCTCTCTTATTACCCGTGATTTGTCGACCAGGTTGATGCCATCATCACCAGTGGTTCCAAATCCACCAATATAAGCACGGTCATCACCTCATTTTTCAATTTGACGAGGCCTGAGAACGAAATTAAACTCAACCTGAGCGAATTGTCTTCTTCCGTGAATGTGCTTGCACAACTTGTGAGGTATAACTTAATGAAAAACAACAGCGCGATTGGCACAACATCAGACCAACAAAACATCGTGAAAGTGGCAAGTAATTTACTGGATGAGGAAAATACAAACACGTGGTTGCTGTTGCTGGAGGTAATGTTGTTGATCCTGAGAAGTTTTTTGTTTTCCTCTAGTTCCCTATCACCAGTTATAATTTCCTTTTGATAAAAAAATACAGTAAAGCTAGTCTTTCAGCCATTCAGTTTATTCTTCTGAAGAGACAGGTTCCACATGTAATATGATTATATGTTGAATAAGTTTGTGGTTTTCAAATTTAAGTGTATTACATTTTTTTTTTTGTTTTGGTAAGGTGATATACCTAAGCATGATTTAGCAAATTAAGGTTCTCGTGAAATTTTTCTTTTGTTTGTGTTTAAATTTGTTTCTTCACTTCATTTTTGTGTTACGCTACGATGGAACCTTGCCAAACGTAACCCTAATACAGCTTCAAACAAGAGACATTTAGACCAAGATTAATATTTATTTAAATCCTGGTTGAGTACTAAACGCTTTTCAAACAACCAGCCTGAGCCCTTTGTAAGTTGACATACTTGACAAGATATCCCAAATGATTCCAAACCCTTTTTTGCTGGGAACAACTTAGTGTTTTTTTTTTTTTCATAAATTAAATGTACATATGGATTTAAGTTTTGCAAGGCTGTTCTTCGAACCCTCTATTGGTCCCTTCACCAATTGTTTACATTCACTGCAGCAAATTTTTAATCAAAAGCTTGACTTAATTCAAATCCAGAAAAGGGGAAATATTACAGACATACTTCTGAAGACTATGGACGACTTCGGTTCTCAAGTGAACAGCAACCTTGGTAACTCAACCGATAAATTGGAGTTATTATCTGAAAACATCGCTCTTAGAGTTGATCGGTTGAACCCAAAACGTAAGGTAAGTCAAAGGTCGATGTTAAACATATTTCAACTGCTTTGATCCATAAAGCTAGTTACTTCAGGGACGTTCCTCTTACTAAGAATCAGTTTTACAAATACATTCCATTGATTTCCAAACCCTTCGATCTGAGTGAATATATTGTATATTTTATTCCCAATTGAAGGTTAACTTCGCTCAATATGGCGCAAAAATCTTTGTTCCTGGCTCAGCGCTCTCAGACACAATAGAAACTCGCATGTCAACCATTGTCTACAGAACACTTCAGAATATACTTAGACTTCCAGCAGAGGGATCCAGTAATAATCAGAGTAGCGGAGGAGGGCTTCGAAGGAGTGGCACAAGTATTATTTCGGTCACTTTCCATGATCGTCAACCTGCTTCCCTGAGTAAACCTATCAAGCTGACCTTCAACCACAACAACAAGGTATAGATTGTTTTGTATCGTGATAAGTATTATTTATAGATAAGTATTTTTATTAAAAACTAGATCATTGGATAATGCAATTTAAGACTCTTTATTGGCTTAGCCATTATTGTATATCAGCCAATATACCATAATCTACAAATATGGCAAGCGTACGTGTCAGCTTAGAATTAAAAGGGAGCTAAAAATTTAATAAAATTTAATAATTTAATTTAACGTTTTTAATAAAAAAAATTATTCCACTCGCGCTTGTTGGACATGAGATGATTATAGCCAACTCGGCGCTACGCGCCTCGTTGGCTATCTATCATCTCATATCCAACGCGCGCTTGTGGAATAATTGTTAAATAGATATTTATAGATAAGTATTTATAGATAAGTATTATTTATAGATTGTTTTGTATCGCGACAAGTATATTTTCGGTCACTTTCCATGATCGTCAACCTGCTTCCCTGAGTAAACCTATCAAGCTGACCCTGGACCACAACAACAAGGTATGGATTGGCCGTTTTCACACTAGAGGACGGACAAATCGTCTGATGTGAAAACGGGACGAACAAATTTTACGACGAACAAATCGTCTGATATTTGGCCGTCTGGAAAGACGATTTTTTGAAGACGATTTGTCCGTCGAGGCGAACAAGTCGACGACAGTACGACTTAAATTCTATCAGACGGTGAAATGTTCGATTTTCTCGCCGCGAGGAAATGGGACTAGCAACAGAGCGAGGTTTTATGGGAAGTTTAAACATGGCGGCAGCCATTTTGCTTTACAACACGACCTAGTGCCAGTTCTCTTTGCGCTCATAAGACGGACAACTTTTCGGCATATGGCCTTCTCGAATTCAAATTCGACGAACAAATGCCAGACGATTTGTCCGTCCAGACGATTTGTTCGTCCTCTAGTGTGAAAACGGCCATTGCTTTATATCGTGATACGAGTTGAAACAACTGGAATATTACACCCGTTAGTTTTATGCGTTTTGTTTGTTTATTTGTTTGTTTATTTTTTTAATGCTACCGGAAAGTCTATGGGTTTTAAATCTAAGTTCGTAATAAAGTATGGATATACAAGCGTTATCGTTGGTAAATGGTTTTTGTTCATGATTACCTGGCTAATTTGATCATGAGCACAGATGTAGTTGTCGGCTGTCGGCAGCTCAGCGGTCCACTTCATAAAAAATTCCAGGGAAAGTTTATGGGACTGGTTGCCGAAATTTCCCTTTAAATTTCAGTGTTTCCCAGTATAGCGTCTCTTGAACACCAAGTCCTAAAAATCATGTGAATAGAGGGTTGTATTTAACAGGGGAAAGGTATCAGTTTAATGTTGCTTTTTGAGAGGTTAGCACTACTCTCATGCATTGTTTTGTTTTTGTAACGTATCCTGCAGTCTAAGGTTTAAAAGTACCACTTTGATTGCAGGGTCCTCATTTGATTGGACAGTGCGTTTTCTGGGAGATCGGCCAGTCACAGAGGACGTGGCTGACCCGTGGGTGTGTGCGCGTTGATCGTGAGTCAAACTCGCGTGTAACCACGTGCAAGTGTGATCACTTGACTATCTTTGCAGTCTTAATGAACAACAAGCCAGTGAGTATTAAGTACTCTTGAAGTCTCTTCAGTCCGATATTTTCTTGAAATAGATTGTGGATCATTGTCTCTATTTTTTTCCTACAATCGCAAACAAATCACCTAAATCCTCTTGGTTTACTATTTGTTCTTTTTTCTATAATTTTGTCTTTTTTTTTTTCCTATTCGTAATTCCTAAAGATGATTCCCGCTCAGTTTTTTTTTCTGGTATTCATTTCAGGTAATAAAAAGTCATCAACCGTACTTCAAACATATTTCTACTGTAGGCTGCGCATGTTCACTATTCTTTCTGTTGCTTACTTGTGTGATAATCTTGACCTGTTGGAAAAAGTTGAGAGGTTTTCGGGTAACAATGTTACTGCACTTGGTTGCTGCCATTTCTGTATCTTGTCTTTTGATTATTCTGGCTGGAGAAGCAGGAAGACCTAAGGTAAATATCAAATGTCTGTTTTTTTTGTTTTTTTTTTCTTTTCTAACTGTTTTTATGTTGCTGTACTTCTGTTCAGCAATAGATCCGGAATGAGATAAAAATGAGGTAAGAAAAAAAAGTAACACAAGAGGCGCACCCGTTTGTCACCGACGTGTATACCACAATTTAAGTTTTCAAGGATCTTATACTGAACTTGTGTGACGATCTTAATCTGTTGGAAATGTTGAGAAGTTTTAGGGTAACAAAGTCACTGCACTTGTTTGCTGCCATTCCCGGCATTTGTTCCATATATTAAATAAAAACAATAAGTTAACTCTGACGTCATCTGTGCGTCTGTCTTCCGACAGATCGTTATAAGACCTGATCAGCATTGTCTAATTCTACTTATCATATAATATTTTTATGTACTCAGTCATAAATTTATTTCATCTCCACAGGAGTCAGTCTGCACCACAACTGCAGTGTTACTCCATTATTTCCTACTCTCTGTGTTTTTCTGGATGTTGTGTCATGGTGTTATCTTGTACTTCCTAATATTAAAGGCCGAACGGCAAGAAATTCTGACATCGAAAAAGAAATGGTTTTACGCTCTAGGATGGGGTAAGAGCAACACTCCTTAAACGAGTGCATTTTTATCAACACATGCATTGGACGTATAAGACGCCAGTGTTCAAGTTAAGCACGACAATAAACTGTCTCTTTAAAACGATCCTAGGATTTGGCAGTAACTTTTATTAAATGGTTGATTCGTTTCTGATTGTTCCAGGTGCTCCAATTCCTATAGTGGCCATCTCTCTGGCAGTAAGTGGAACCAAGTCTTATGCAGCGAACAACTGTTGGCTTACAGCAGAACGTTGGCTCATTTATTGGGCGTTTGTTGCTCCAGTTGCCGTGATCTTAGTTGTAAGTATACTCTTTTGCTTATGATGCTCCTTTTATGGCGCAAAGATATTCCTTTTATGCAGACACCGTATAATATGAGGTTTGTACTGTGAGTTTCGTGGAGAGGATGATTCTCGTGAGCAAATATCTGATCATACTTTCTGGCTTATTGGAACTTATTTTCTGTCTATGATGTCATCATGGTTAAGAAGCGTAATCGGAGATGACGAAATTTTAGGAATAAAACGAACGGTTAACTACACCCGTAGCTGGGCAAAATACTCGTAAGGAGAGACACGAAGCAGTGTTTCTATTTTTTTCTATCTTTTCTTCTTTTCTCAATCCTCTTGTGTATTTTCCCGTCCAGAGCAACTCAGTTCTGTTAATGTTTTTACTGCGTCGGATAATGACAGCCACAAAGGCCAAAAACAACAGGACACCTGCCAAGCACGTGAAGGATTGGTTGAGACGCTTTGCAATGTTGCTGCCAATTCTGGGTGTTACGTGGTGTTTTGGCTTCCTCACGTTCATTACATCTACGGTTGTGTTTCATTATATTTTCACCATCCTCAATGCATTCCAAGGAGTTTTCATATTTGTGAGCTTCTGCATTTTAGACGATTCGGTAAGTACCTCTTTCTTATAATAAGTTTTAAAAGGCCATAAATTGCTCCCCCGATAATCATCCTTGTGTAGCCACAATATTTTACATAATATAGAATTTTAGTGAAATCACACGAAAATCTAACGAAGTAACTCAGAGTACTAAAAAGCCAACGGTTTGAAAATCAGAAGAAAGACAATTGGGAAAAACGTGGTTGGATATAGTTTTGCCTTAGCGAAGTTTTACAAACAGGTCTCAGAACCAAGTAAAGCAAATGAATTTTCGAAGTACTCTTCGTAATCGTATTGATATTCAGCTCTATATATGAATTCTAGTTAGCCTTTGAGAAGGCTAATACTAAATCACTACTCGTTGTTTCAAAGTGAAAAAGAAAACGCGCCGTGTAATACTGAAATGCCCCAACAATTGAGCTTCTGTTCTTCAGAAATCGCTGGCCATCTCAGTTTTATCCCGCAAGCAGTCTTTTCTTTTTCTCCAACCGGTAGGCTAATCTCTAATCTCGAGTTACTTATTACAGACCTAAATGCAGGACATTTTATGATCGGAAAAATGGTTTGAAGTGACGCAATTCCTTTAAAATTTTCATTAGGTTAAAGAATACATAATGATTATTGTGTGTAAGAAGAAAATCACGAAGAAAGACATAGCTACAACAGATCATTAGACTAGAAGAAGGAAAAACTGATGTTCAAGAATAAATAAAGGTAAGAACTGATTGAATAGAATTGAATGAAATTTTTGAGCTGATTGCTAGACCAGCTGTGTTTCAACCAACTATGCAGCTTACCTGTGGTACCGGAATGACTAATGCAACGGCGAATGAATGGACGGGTTTGCCAGCGGGACGAATACAAAACAATATACGCTTTTAAAGATGCAGTCATTATGGAACTTTTCTTTACAATTTTTATCTTGAAGTAAAAGCATCATAAATAATTCACCGAGAACTGTCGGTTGCTACGTCTAATAATAAGTTGAGCCCCAAGAGTGATCACCGAGAATTTTTATGACGGGGTGTAAAGTTCTGTTCTTATTTCAGAACGATAAATGCAATCTTTAAAAAATCCGTTTTCAGACCAGATTTTTACAGTGACCTCAACAGTTAACAAGACGACACATCATCGAAAAAGCTCTCTTATGCTCTTAATTCTGATTTCTGTCGCAGGTTTACATGTGATAAAAAGAGACACATGGGACATTTCAGCTGGAGTAGCTTACACATGTAGTACCGCTACACAGTCTACCGTCAGATGTAATTTTTTCCATTTTGATGGTTCTACTTTTGCTTTGTTTTGTTTATTTTGTATATTTGTGTGAGCGTAAGCATTAATAAATTGTAACATTTCCTGACACCGACTAAGCTACATCCTAGGCCAACTGAGTTTTGAACACTGTGTTCAATTTTATGGTAATTGTCTAAAAAAAGGTTACTTTTTCTGCTAATTAATGTAGCGGTAGGCGATAATTTAATCGATTTCTAAACGGAGTAACGGCAACAAGGTAATCGGAGTGCATTGGCTTTCATAGCACTTTCCAGAGGCAAGAGACCAAAAAAGGTGTAAAGCAAATCAAGGGACATATCTCTCGTGGACAAGGAAAATTATAGCATAATTATATTATATTATAGCATAATTATATTATATTATAGCATAATTATATTATATTATAGCATAATTATATTATATTATAGCATAATTTTTACAAAAACATAAATGAAATACATACGAACAAAGATTGCCATTTTTTTGCTTTAACAATTCCATTTAGGAAGGCGTTCGTTACTAGTTTATAATACTTAATGTTAAGTAAAGCGCTTTTGAATATGTGCATTGTTATAGCGCTATAGAAACGTTTAATTATTATTACTATTATTAATTTAATAATAGGATAATTTTAATGAAACAAACAATGAAGAACAAGAAAAAGTAGGAGAAGACGAAGAATACTAATGAAAACAACACAATCTTATTGCCTGCTGGTTAATGCTGACACGGAAATAAAATCTTAAATTATTTCACAATGATACTGAAAATCTTAGTCCTTTGTGTTTAAAAAGTCAAAAACAAGTTCATTTTCGTGAGAGCACTGTTACAAGGGTTGTTACGAGTGTTGAACCAAACTTTCAAAAGACTCAATCATTGCACATCACCGACAGCAGCGTACAGTCTTAATTCGATACTACTGCTGTAATGAGATTGGATAATACATGTTGTGGCAAACTTTTGATTTCTTAATCTTCTTTAATAATTTCTTATGCTTCTAGCACCAATGAATATATGCGTATCCTTTTGATTTTTTCTCTTCAGTATCCATTTATGCACCGTTATTTTCTATGTAATTACGACCCCTTATCTATTTCGTGTTTCACACCCTTATGCTAGAAAATTTTTTTTATCATTATTATTGGTTCTGTTAGCACCTCTTTCGTGCCAGTTTTTCGTGTTTCCCATTTTTCGCCTCAGCATTCGGTCA
Organism: Stylophora pistillata; assembly: GCF_964205215.1. NCBI lineage: Eukaryota > Metazoa > Cnidaria > Anthozoa > Scleractinia > Pocilloporidae > Stylophora > Stylophora pistillata. Next base: position 6,807,459 of record NC_142521.1, on the reverse strand, counting down.
AATTCTTTTGTCTAGTCGTATCTTCGTATTTATTTCATCGTCTTATTTCGGTAGTATATTTCGTAAAGGTCGTTTTGGGCGCTTTTCTGAATTAACTTCTTTACACATTAAATGGAATAATAGATCATCTGCTGAGTCAGAGAATTTTAGTTGAGGCGGGCCCCTGCCTCTTCAATAAGTTCGGAAGGTGTCCGAGTACATTCGCGCATGTTTGTATATTTCAGCAAAACTGCTATGCTCCTCTTCTACTGTTAGTTTAACAAAAAGTAATATTTAGTTCTTATTAACCAGCGGGAGGTCTGTATGGGAGAATCTTGACCGAGGTCGCCAGTACAGACCGAACGCAATGAGGTCTGTATCAGTGACCGAGGTCAAGATTCTCCCATACAGACCGACCTAGCTCGGTTAATAAGATGTTTATTATATGGCTGTGTCTTATATGCCAATTTTTTATATTCTTTGTATCTTTTTTTTCTAGACCGGTCTAGATGCCGGTCTAGATGGGAAAATTTAGACCACTTTCAATATTGATTTCAGCCAATCAAATTCGTGAATTCGGTAGTTCCCAGTCCTTTTGAGACACAGCCATATAATAAAAGGAGGTAATCATCGCTTCATTCTTTCGCATCCTCGTCACTCTCATCTGCAGAAGGAAGTTTCCATTCCAGTGTTCTCTCATAGCCTCTCAACATGGTCGGGCGTCGGCAGTTCAGTGCCCATTTAAATGGGAACACCGTGTTCTCGCGCCTGACAAAGTCACGGAGATGAAGTCCAAGTGAGTCAACCATAGATTTCAAGGAGGATATTTTCTTTTTCCTTTTGAATGATGCCAATTCTTCGTCTGTGCTCGAGAAAAGGAGAGACGCACGTAGAAACATTACGAATTGTTGAGTTAGGTTTAAATACTCTACAACAGATGTCATCCCAGATAAGTTAGCCAGCTCTGGATTTCGTGTGTCTTTCGAAGCTTTCTGGATGAGGTCATCCAGACCTGTCATATGAGGCAACAAATGAATGACTTCCGGCATTAAATTTCGGACCCAGTTGATTGCCTCGGTGAACATGACCGCGTGAGGATTGGTAGTATTAAGCAAGCCCTTGAATTTCAGCAATATAACAGTAAGGGGATAGTAGTCCCATAAGTTAGAAGTACTGATGCGATCATACCTCAGATCCGCAGGCAAGAAAGCTTCGACCTTAAGGAAGTCAGATAGGATAAAATAACATTTAATGCTGTTTCGTCCGAGTTTTTCCATCGATTTGTGAAGAACATGCGATATATAAACGCTGTACATTCGCGTCATAGATTCGTCACGGCAGACTTTCTTGACTGCTTTGTAATCCCACCCGGTAAATGGAAGTACATCGGTCGGTATGCTGTAATGAAAGTCAGAGCTCCTCAAAAACTGGTGAAATCCACGGCCTGTGAGAGTGGGATTCTCTCGTCTAAGCTCTTTAGTAGCTTTCATCGAAGTAAAAATACCGGTATCAAAATATCGTTGGGTGGAAATCTTGTGCTCTTTCGGAATGGCGTGCATATAATTATCTATGCCTCCTTCTCTATCTAAATCACGTGAGTTAGCTTCCCGTCGAAGTTTTGTCACCCACGATCCTTTGCGCTTTGCTAGGCGCAGCCATGTGTTCCACACATCTTTTAACTGAATCAGTTGGTCAGCGGGAATGTCCATAACGTCATCAGTGAGTGTGCGCAGGTCAGGGGAGTCCACAAGCTCTTGTAATGCTAACAACAGCGAAGTAAAATCTTGTTCTCTGATACGCAGTGAGTACCAAATATGAATCACTGTCGTAGACATATCATTCCCTCCTGCAATCAAAGAAGAGCTTTTAACCTGAGGCTTTTAAAGGCAAATGGTAATCTACTTATTGTGGCTACCCTCCTGTTTGTCACTGTAAGCTTGAGTGGATGTTGTGCAATCAAATCAAAAGTGAACAATCGAGTTCAATTCAACGCGGGAAAATTAATCAAGATACGTAATTACGTTCGACATACCATTGAAAACTTTACCACTTGCACGATAATTTTATCGTACTTGCCAAGGTTACCTTTTAACCTTGCAAATAAACAGTGAAGCGCCCGGAAAAAATGCGTTTTATTGCGTTTATGACATAAACCTCGGACAAAACCTGTTGAGACACAATACAAAATATCTATTCTTTACACTCACCCTGACAAAAATGCTTACCGTCGCAAATTTAAAGATTGTTTCCCCCCCTCTCCAGTTACAATGTTGTTTGTGGTAACACAAGAAATGCATGCTTGAGCTGTTAAGCCCCAACAATATTGTACCAGGGGTGGGGAAAGGGGCAAGTTTGTTCCTTTTGGAAACGATTGTTGCATGGCGGGAAATTAAAAATTGCATTGAAATGTCTCAACAGTTTTGTCCGGGGTTGTAGCTACATGCGGGCTCTATAACCTGCTAAAACATCCATTTGGAAAC
>NC_142521.1:6750000-6800000 GCF_964205215.1 Stylophora pistillata | reverse complement strand
TAGAGCTTGGTAAAGCAAATTGAAGTAGTCCAGCTTGACACTCGCTACAAAATTCTTCTACCATTATGATTTTATTCCTACTTTTCATGGTTCTATCCAACTATGTTAAGCACTGAGGCCTTCTACAGTGACTTCTTGTGGTTCCCAAGACAATTTAACAACTTATTATTATTATTTTCTAGAGGAAACAGTATCTAACTGTAATAATTTTTTTTGAGATTTGATCTTTACTATTTGAATGATTGATGAGAAATTGCTGAACATTGTGTCTTTTAGTCTCACCAAAACTATGAAGAATTTGATGTATTCAGCCTGGATGATGTAGATGCTGCCTTTGATAAAATCATTCAACTTAAATATTCTCAAAATGTCAGTTTAAAAGGTGAGAGGAGACTTTTTGCCAATAAGCACCTAGTGATCACTTTTATTGGTTTTCTTTAAATTTCCATTGATATTATTGAATTAAAATAATTGTATGAAGTCACTGAAACAACTAAAACATTGGATTTTTCTATTTAACAATTCATGAAGCAAATGTTTAATATTATATCTTCATTACAAACTATTTGCTGAAATTTAAGAGCATAGAAATATTTGAGTGAAAGGCAAGGGGCATACAAATTGAGAAAGTTCACTTCAAAACAATTATATAGTATTTTATTTTCAAAGAACCTTTATAATACATATTTATTTTATTCATGTGTGACAGTGTCTATGTGAGTGGGAAATAGGGAAGGATTGTTGCTTGCCCAAAAATCTCTTTCCTTATAGAGAAATCAGTAAAAATTCAATTTTCTCCTGGAAAGGCTCAGATCCTACAAAGACAAACCTGTACTTGAGAGAGCTGAATTTTGTTACTTCACATTCCCAGAGTACTAAGCATTAAGTTCCATTATTCTTTGAAAATATTCTCAGGTAAAGGCCATGGTTTGACCATAACACCTTATGCTGCTGGTCACATGATTGGTGGAACCATGTGGAAAATTGTAAAGGATGGTGAAGAGGACGTTATCTATGCTGTAGACTACAATCACAAGAAAGAAAGGTTAGTGACAGTGGTGGCACGGGTCATGTGTGATTTGCAAGACAGAGAATGTCATGGGTTGCTTGCTAATGGTTTATCTATTCAGATCATGTTGGTGAATCTGGGACAAACTTTGTTAACCCTTTGATCCCTGAGAGTGACGAGGATAGATAGGTAGGTAGGTAGGTTGGTAGGTAGGTAGGTCAGTCGGTCGGTCAGTCGGTCGGTCGATAGATAGATAGATAGAAACTTTATTAACGTGTCAAAGAACCCTCTAGTTTGGGAGATATCCCATACTAATGTGGGGACACAAATAAAAATTAATGGATAAAAATTATTTACAAAGAATATTACCTACTTAAGAATAAAATTCTTAAGTAGGTAATATCATGTATGAAAAAAAAAATTAAATGAATTAAGAAGTACATATCATGTATGAAAAAAAAAATTAAATGAATTAAGAAGTACATAGAGCACAGCCCCTGCAGCCATCATCTAATAGGGAGCTGAGGTCACGCTTATGTATGCGGTTTTTGAAACTAGCTAATGTTGTGGCTGATCTGTCGTAAGTTGTCAGTTTACTCCATAATTTAGGTCCTAAATAGCGTAGTGAATGTTTGCTGTAAGTTATTGTGTTGTATCTAGGAATGGAAAAGTGGGCCTGTCTTAAATTATGGGAAGCGTTGTGTTTCTGAAATATATCACAAACATTCAAAGGGCTAAGGTTGTGTTTAACTTTGTACATTAAAATGCATATATCCTGTAAGCATGTGTTTATTAGCAAAGGTAAATTAGCTTTCTGCAGCAAACGTTCATAGGTGGAGCATTTATCTTTGAATACAGCCCTTAGGCCTCTTTCTTGAACTCTCTCCAATCTGCGACTATCACTAGATTTACAAATATGCCATGTGAGAGTGACGAGGATCTAAATTCTCCTTACAGCATCATTCCTGAATTACATATTAGGGTAATTAACAAATGGTAAACACCACAGAGCACACTATTGAGTTATGGATGCATGTGGGAGGTTGCTAAGCACGAAAGAAGCATAATAGTCGCGTGAGGTGATAGCCGAGAGCGACTCTAGCTTCTTGAGTGCTTAGCAAACCTCCCATATGCATCCATAACTCAATAGTGTATGCTGTGGTGTTTACCATTTGTTTTATAACATAACATTGATACATTGTAGCTAAAGAGGTCCATTTTATTTAACAAATCTTACGTGACCAGAAAAACAAGCACGTGCGGAAAAATAGTCTTTGCATTTGCTCACATCAGCAGTGTACACCCATGGGTAAATAGGGACGCTAAATTGACCAATCAGAGTGCACGCTTTACTTTTGTTATGTTATAGTAAATATCATTAAAAACTGGATCATAGGATAATGCAATTCAAGACTTTTTATTGGCTTAGCCAGTATGGTATATGAGCCAATATACCATAATCTAATATCTGTACATTGTAACATCCGGTTTCTTCTTACAAAATAAGTCGAGAGGATTTGTTTGATATATAGGGGGCGTTTTTTTTAATAAAACAAGTATTCCACTCGTGCTTGTTGGATATGAGATGATTATAGCCAACTCAGCGCTTCGCGCCTCGTTGGCTATCTATCATCTCATATCCAACACAAATTCATGGAATAATTGTTAATTAGAAGAATAAAACTACAACATTTCGAAGTCGTCTTGACTACATAATCAAGTAGGGGTGTTAGTTGCAGTTTCAAGATTAAATACAAACAAAGGTGATAGAGTACATTAGAATAATAAGTGTTTCATTGTCATTAGTGTTTGACGTGTCAGACACATGTCAAACATGTCAAACACCAATGACAATGAAACACTTATTATTCTAATGTACTCTATCACCTTTTTTTTTTCTTATTTTATCTCGAAACTACAACTAACACCCCTACTTGATAATGGGTCAAGATGACTTCGAAACGTCATAGTTTTATTCCTCTAATTAACAATTATTCCACGAGCACGCGTTGGATATGAGATGATAGATAGCCAACAAGGCGCGTAGCACCGAGTTGGCTATAATCATCTCATATCCAACAAGCGCGAGTGGAATAATTGTTTTATTAAAAACGCGCCCAAGAAACTATTATTTTGTAAGAAGAAACAGGATTTTTTAGCTCCCTTTTGATTTTAAGCTGACGCGTACGCTTACCATATTTGTAGATTATGGTATATTGGCTCATATACCATAATGGCTAAGCCAATAAAAAGTCTTGAATTGCATTATACAATGATCCAGTTTTTAATAATAATTATTATCAAATGTGTTTCGAAATGTTCACATATTAGTGTCACAAGAATAAAACAAATGATTACCAACTGAAGAAGCTTTTGATTGTTAACCAAATTCTCCTTGTTGGAGAACAGTATGGAGAATGTGCATGCTGACTTTAGAGTGTGAAGTGTTAAAATATTATTGTGGGTTGTTAATAAGGTCTGAGTATGGGAGTTGTATGTGATATTTATTCCTTTCTCTGGTAATAACCTTGCCGAGTTTCTTAATCAACCCTAAAGTAGATTATTTATTTATTTCTGAAAGGTGCACAAATGTGGGTAAGAAAGCTAATCATAGTAAAGGAAAAATACACCATTTGAACATGCATTTGATCAGATCATGTTCGTGGATCTAGGACAAAGTTCTCTAGCCCTTTAACTGCTATGAGTGACTAGGATCTAATTTCTCCTCACCCCTGAATCACACATTAAGGTTGGCAAGTCCAACCAGACAAGGAGCACAGTATGTAAATAGTATGCACCACTTTATGTGATTGGTGTTGGTCAAGGAAAAGTTTCAGTAATAGCTGGCTGCTTAAGCTCCCAGGCTGTATGACTCTAAATATGATTAAATTTACCCAAGATTTGTAGCTGGTAATTCTTCGCTTATCTTGAGCTTTTTTCAGTTTTGGCTGAGTGAGTTAATTAGCCATGAAATTTCCTTTTCATATAAAAATATCAAAATTAAATTCAACTGTAAACTTTCATCCTGAAATGCTGCTAACTGCCTTGAATAAATGGCTCCACAACACCTGACCTTTAAGTTGTGGTCTCCAGATTATCAGAAAATTTGAGCCATGGTAACTGATTTTGGCCTGTTGCTTACCAGACATCTGAATGGAGCAGTGCTGGAGACCCTCAGCCGACCATCTTTGCTTATTACAGACAGCTACAATGCACTTAATGTGCAAGCCAGAAGACGAGAGAGGGACACCAAGCTTATGAGTAAGAAATAGCAAAACGAAAAACAAAAAGTTAGATGGAATTCTGAAACGGTTGAAAAATTGTTACTTTTTGCTTTCATTTATATTTGCCCATCAATGGTACAATCACTATGAATATCCATGTACATTGTACATTTATGAAAGGAAATACATTGTCTCGCAGATACCAAAGAGTTACACATTAAAACTTTAGACCCATGTATATTTGGAATTATGGAGAAACATACTAGGTAAATCTATGATGAAAAGGTTAAATCTGGCCTTTACCTTTGCATTTGCAATGAATTAGAGGACACAGACTAACAATACTGTCGCTTATATACGTTGTATTACTTCATGTTAACCTTCATATTTTTTCTTTGCTTATCAAAGATGAGATTTTGACTACAGCAAGGAGAGATGGTAATGTACTCATTGTTGTGGATACTGCTGGAAGAGTGTTGGAACTATCTCAACTATTGGTAATTTGACAATATGTAATTTTCAAGTAATTTTCATTCCACTAATTTATTCTTGTTTTTCTCGTTGCCATGTTCCCATCAATAATGTAGCTCCATTTTCTGCCTTTAAAAGCACACACAACCCACAATTCCTCTATTCGCTCTAACGAAGGGCTAACACTCGAAACGTCAGCTTTTGTAATGGTTACGGTGGCCAATTTACCATTTCAACTTTGTTGATATATCCAAATTATTTCGTTACTCCCATCGACGCAGCCCCAACCAGTGTCATTCGAAACTATCAGCCTTTATTATTGGTAATTTGACTGTGAATATATGAAAATCATATTTTTGAACTGTGGATTAAGAAATGATTATGAAAACAATCTTTGTAGTAATGAATACTACTCTAGCTCAGTTGTTAGAGCACAGGCCTTATTTTCACCACTGCTCGAGTAGTGTTCACTATCGAAAAGATCACTTTCATGGTCATATATTGGTAAGTTGTTAATACCATGGTACATAATTTATATGTCTTCTCAGCAAGACATTTACAGTGTACTTGAAGATTTCTTTTTTCACTTGTCATTTCTGAAACTGTGAACTGGACACCAGAATTGTGCCCAGGTATAAGTCATTTGAATTGTACTGAAACCTTACCTAACTACAATTCAGAGGCAGACCAGCTTATGGTTGTAGCATACAATGTAGATAAAAGGTCCAGGAAAAGAGAGGCTAATGAGTGAGGGGGGCTTACTATGGATTCTGGGTAAGGATAACTGCAGCTTCTCAATGGTGTTTCCTTTTTTGCTTTATAGGATCAGTTATGGCGAAACTCTGATTCAGGTTTATCAGCCTACTCTCTTGCAATGTTGAATAATGTCAGCTACAATGTTGTGGAGTTTGCCAAGTCACAAGTGAGTATTTTTAGTTCAGTTGACTTCAGATAACTTGAACTCTTGCCAACTTGAACCTCACACTAACTCGAACCAAATTTTATTTCCTCTGGTTTTCCGTCATATATCCACTGTTATTTTACCCTTTGTTACTCAAACTCCCAACAACTTGAACCTTTTACAATTTCCCTTGAAGGTTTGAGTTCTTGGGCATCAACTGTATGTACCTTTTTTTTCTTAGAATGTCATGGCCAAATTATGATACTTTTAACATTTTAACATAATTTCATGGATGTGGTCGATTTCCTCTAAATCAGTAGTATGTACAGGACAGTAGAACCAAAACAATGTTCTCTTTCCCTTCAGGTGGAATGGATGAGTGATAAAGTCATGAAATCATTTGAAGTTGGAAGGATGAACCCTTACCACTTTAGGTTTGTATCAAATGAGTAGGCAAGCATTTCACAGCAAGGTCTGAATTAAGCCAGTCAGAAGCAGTCCTTGTATAAGTGTGAAAATCTCTGCTCTCCTCTATAGATGTAAATGGGTTCAAAAGAATCTCAATTTCCCAAACACCTTGTCAGAGTCCAATCCCCTAGAAAGTGAGTTTACATAGAGGATTAGTCAGAATTTTTCCTTTCATATGGAGCTAGGGTTCAAAAAAGGATAGTTCCTCTGATTTTGGTACTTAAACGCAAATTTATTTTACCATTGAATTGTGGCATTCAGTCGCCATTAGTGTAAGTCTGAGGTAGCAGTTTATTACAAATTAATAAAGGCTGATAGTTTCGAAAGAAACTGTTTGGGGCTGCGTCGGTGGGGGTAACGAAATAATTTGGATATATCAACAAAGTTGAAATGGTAAATTGGTCACCGTAACCATTGCAAAAGCAGACGTTTCGAGCGTTAGCCCTTCGTCGGAGCGAAGTTTATTACATAGCCTGCCCCATGAGTTGGGTTGAAAGGAAACCCTGTTTCCTCGTTCGTCATCATTCATTATAGACCTCAAGATTTTTCACTAATGCATGATGATATGATCGTTTTTGCGTGGCAGGGAGTTGGTAAATGATATGCATTAAACATCATATTTTGTTATTGTACATTGTAAAACGACAGCAAAGTGTTACATGCGGTTTGAGAAAAAAGCTACGGAAAAAATTGCACCTTTAACAACGTTGTTTCACTCGCCTTTTGTTAACATATCACTTGTACTTTCATTGTAGGTACTGCACGTTGTGTCACTATATGTCAGACTTGGACAAAATCCCTGAACCAAGGGTTGTTTTAGCATCCGTAGCAGATTTGACGTGTGGGTTCTCACGAGAACTCTTCGTCAAATGGGCTGAGAACCCGAAAAATACAGTCGTGTTTACTAGTCGAGCTTCGCCTGGCGCACTGGCTCGTACTTTGATTGACAACTTACAGCAGAAGATCATCGATATAGAGGTACATAGATTTATTGTAAAATAAGAAATATTTATCATCAGTCAAAGAACATTTTAAGTTACACTGTTGATGAAACCGAGAACATCGGATTCAAGTTAAGAATTGAATGGCTTCTATTCTTACGTTCACGGGGAAAGTTGTCTGATTACGTTTCGAGACAAAAATCACATTTTTATTATTTTGTTGTGTGTGCGTGTTTTATTATAGTTATTACTATAACTATTATTTATGTTAACGTTGTCATTATCGTTATCATTGTCATCGCCATCGTCATTGTTGTTATTATCATAACTACTATTATTATTATTATTATTATTATTATTATTATTATTATTATTATTATTATAATTTAGCAGGAAGTGAATCATAAATCCTTTAACCCACAACTTTTCCTCAAAATATGACTTCGTTATCAAGCAAAAAGTTAAACTTGTATTGCTGAACTGTTGCATCAAAGGAATTATGGCTCTCGTGTACTGCGTTCCTCATCACAAATGCTCCTGATGGTTCCAAGAACATTTCGAAAGAACTGTGGTGACCGTGCCTTCTCCATTGCCGGTCCCAAGCTTTGGAACGATTTACCATATTCCCTGAAAACATCTGAATCTGTTGCAATTTTCAAGAAGAACCTTAAAACATACTTGTTCAAAGACGCTTTTTAATTTACGATTTTTTATAATTTAATTGCTATGTTAATTAGTCTATAACTTTGTAAAGCGCTACGGAGAACTAGTTGAGCTTAGCGCTATATAAATGCTTTATTATTATTATTATTATTATTATTATTATTATTAATAGAATAGGTAAATATGTCAGCTAAAGGCCTAAGGGGCAATCACTCGATATAACACCAAAGGAATCAGTTTGATTACCGTAACAAATGAGTCTTCAAGAGTGAAAGATTTTTACGGGGATAGTTATTTCCCTTGTGTCCAGGTGAAATCAAGAGTTAAACTGGAAGGAGAAGAGTTAGAGAGATATATGGAAAAAGAAAAGGAGAAAGAGAAGAACAAACCCACATCTGATGCGGTGGATAGAAGGTAATTGAACAAATGAAGCCGTGTTGTTAAGTTACCGTTTCACCTGCGTTTTTAACAGTTAATTCATCACCCAAAGAAGGAATTCTGTGTTACGTTAGAATTGTTAAAAACTGTCGTGTTGTCCATCATCTTCAGTCATCGTGTTACAGCAGAAGAGAGTGACAGCGACAGCGATGAAGACTTGGATGGAGGTGTGAGGCATGATCTCATGATGACTGACGAAAAAGTAAGAAAATATTACAAACACAGTGGAGAAAATAGTTTTGCATCGTTTATGCCTCGTCCTTTTTGCGTTTTTAGGGACCGTTAAATATTTGAGGTCCATAAAAAATCGCAAAGCTAGAAATTTGCGAAACTCCAAACTTACTCAAGGTGGCCCAAAAAGGATATGTTATGTGGCAAAACAATTTCAACAAAGAATAAATAACTTAAGTCAAGTATTCCAGTTCCTTTTAGACGAGTACACTTATGACTCTATTTTTCTCAAGTTTGCAGCTGCAAAATTTCTTTTCTCTTTGCTGCATCAATGCAAGAAATCATTCCCGATCAAAACACAGGATTTGTCTCGTATTGCCTACTAGCGGAGCATACACCGTAGTCATGCAATGACTATTGTTAAACCAAGTAAAAAGGGATATGTTGGTTCAACATATACAGTGCTAGTACCTGGAGCTAATGAATGTGGTGTTTCAGCGCTGGTCGAGGACGTTTTTGTCTCTAATGGCCTCTCTCTCCTCTCAATGATATGAATAGGTGCCAGTGATTTTCTGGTAAAACAGACAAAATACCCAAAGGGGGAAAACCTGTGGGACCTGTGATAGACAAGTATCCCAACACTCTTGGTCGCCTCAGGCTTCAGTGTTCGAGATAAATTCCTGCAGCTGTTCGTCTCGTGTACATGTACCTTTTAGTGATTGAATTTTGCTGATACATGGGTATAAACCTATCGCTACGGCTCTACATCTTTTTCTCTTTATTTAGGGGGGCCGCAAGAGCAGCTTCTTCAAACAAGCAAGATCTTATCCTATGTTCCCCTGTCACGAAGAGAAAATCAAATGGGATGATTATGGAGAGTTTATCAAGTGAGTCAACACTCGAACGTTCCTTGCTGCGTTTCTGCAAAATTGAAATTCCTCTATATATTTCAATTCTAACAAATCTTTTCAACTTTTCTAAGCCTACATCTTCTGCTGCGTCTCATTGCCAATGCTAAGTTATGTACCGTCTATTTGCATCGCTTGCGAATAGAATGAAATAAGTTTAATTCAATTAGTTGTGCATGTATTCGCTTTTCGTATTGAGATATACTTTTTTGGGGTGCTTCATGAAGTACGGTGCCGACTGGGAAGCTGGAAAATCTTACTGGGGAATGCTGTTTAGAATTTTTTTTTTTTTAAGTGCAGATTTTTCCTGTGACCAAATTTACTTTAGAGTTGTTTTTTAAGGCTAAGACCGTTTTTGTTTGTAAGCGTTCAACATGGCCAAGCGTTAGGAAAGTCTCGTTGCGTGAAGTTGCTTATCTTTTTGTGACCGTTTTTCGTTGTGTTAATCAAACAGGCCTGAGGATTTTATGATCAAAGAACTGGCAGCAGCAGAAGAAGAAAAGGCCAAAGTGGTAAGAAAAGTTATTCTTTGGTGGGAAGAGGAACAGCGTGTTTCTGATAAATGTTAATGTTTGAGCCTGTATCTTTCTCACTCCACATTCCTCCAAGAAAGCTGTTTCTTTCTTGTCTAATAGGACTTCTCCCCACCCCCCCTATAATGAAAAAAAAAGCGTCTCCACAACTCGAGTTTCGCTCCTAAAAGAATCTCTGTCGCCAGTGCATTTCGTAGGTATTAAACCGTTCTTCAGCCATATTCTTCTTCAAAAAATTGTGTTTTTCTACTTTATTCTGGCGTTTGTATGGCCTTCGAGCAAGTTCGCAATTTTGGGAAGGGACACCCAAGCAGAGAGAAATAGATAGATAAGACGCGAGACATTGAAACCCATCCCGCGGCGATTCCCAGGTGGAGAGCTTGATGCAGCCTAGACTTGATCAAACTAGATGAACGAGTTAGTTACCCGGATATTCTTTGACTTATTTCAAGTGCTGATGTATTGATTTGATTCCCGTTCAGCCCTTTGATTTGAAGCGTACGTTCGAGTTAAAATCTGAAAAACATCGTCTTTCACTTTTTCGATCTGATCTCTAATTTGAAGAAAGTTTGATCCCTTCCCAGCAAATTCTTCAAAATAATTAGACATTTCGAACGATTTTTAGCGGTTTGATTCTAACTAACAGGAGCAGAGCAAAAAGGAGACTTTAGACACGGAAGCTATTGCTGGGCAGGGTAAGTTACGGTGCTAGTGCTGGACAGGGTATACAGTGTATTTATGAAAATTCCTATTATAAAGCATGTTGGCCTTAAAACTTGAATCAATCGCTATTTCTTGTAGCTATTATATTTGTGATGGGCTGATGCATCAAAGATTCCAAGAAATGTAGCTCACTGGTTTGTCTTTTAGGTGAAATGTCAAAAGTGCCAACAAAGTGTGTTGTGGAAAAAAGGCAGTTAAACATTAGGTGAGATGAAACTATTAGTTAAATATCGTGTATTCGAAAGATAATTCAACATATTACAATATGGGGAAGCAACTTCTGTTTGGGGAAATCACTGCAGCGGAGGTGTTGCAATTCGATGCAATGGACCTTAAGCAACAGACGAGACAAAACAATAGATATAATGGGCAGAACAATAGCCTTGCACGTGCGTTTTAAAAGTTGTACATTTCTTAGCCGTCCTTTGCAAACCACAACATTAAATCACCAAAATTTGGGTGGTCTTAGAATGCAAACCCCCTATCTGTTTGTGGCACACTTTGGATAGATGTGAAAGGTAGTGTGATCGTCCGGGTGAGTGTAGTCCTGAGAAGGACTGTTGTCGGTGGTAGTGACTGACGTTTCGACAACCTGTGCGGAAGTCATCATCAGAGTCAAGTGAATAGTTGTTGTCAGTAGAATGTTCTTAGTACAGTTCGTGTAAAATGATTGGTCAGTTTTGCCGTGATGTTATTGGCTGGAAGACTCAAGAGGCGTAAGTCGATCGTGATAGGTCTGTTTCGATCCATCGGTAAGGTTAGGTCGTTCTGTTCGGTTCGTTTGTAATGTTGATGTCGTGAATGAGTCGTTTGTATGGAGCCGGTAGAAGTTGACACCTGTTTATGGGAGTCTGTTCTAAGTTAGTAAAACAACTTTCAACAACAACAACAACAACAACAACATCTTTTATTTATAAGAGTCAGTCGTTGAAAGTAGTTAGTGCTGTAGGTTAGCCTCCTACATTGGTGAGACTGGCAGAAACCTCGCAACAAGACTGACTGAACACAATTTACGAACCACAATTTTGACTGAGACACTGCGCAATTCCTAACCTACAACACTAACTACTTTCAACGGCTACCGACAACAGTCCTTCTCAGGACTACACTCACCCGCACGATCACACTACACTTTCACATGTTACCCCCGGGTTCAAACCATTTACTGCACTTTGGGTAGAACTCGTTTTCTTATGTTCTAGACCCGTTAGGAAGTTGTTTGGTGTTCGCGAGGAATTTTCGAGTAAACCCATTGAAAGACTGGAGAGAATATTTGTTTCGTGCTTTCAATTTGTAGTCCAACATATTTGTTTTTCTTAATTAAATCGATAAACCACTTTGTTAGCTAACACGTTTGAATTAACCGCCTTCCGGTTAGCTCAATGGATAGAGCGCTGGACTGATATGCGGGGAGGTGAGGGTTCGAGCCCCGGCCGGACCAACACTCAAGGTCTTAAAATAATTGAGAAGAATATGCTGCCTTTCTATTACATCAAGAAATGGTTTAGATATTCTAGTCTTCTCGGATAAGGACGAATAAATGGAGGTCCTGTCTCCTGCAGGGTTAGGGGTAGGAAACGTTAATTTCCCACGCACGAGATTACTGTGTGATAGATGTCCTCCCCTGGGGTGGGATGGGTGGGATGTTGTCTTGCGTTACATACATGAGCCTCTGGCTCGGGCAATATGAGTAACCATGCCCCACGTAGACATTAAACTTTGATTACTATTACTAATGTTTTTGGTCATTTGGTTGTACCACTTTATTCATTCCAATGAACCTGTCTCTTTTCAGATGTTCCATGGTATATATCGACTTCGAGGGCAGGTCAGATGGAGAGTCCATCAAGAGAATTCTTTCCCTTGTGAATCCAAGGAATCTTGTAAGTCTATTTTATCTAAAATCCAGTTGGAAACTTTTGAGGCAACTGTCTGCATCTCCTAATGTTTCCCATTTCCTCTCCTCCCCTCCCCTCTCCTGCAGTTTAATGTTTTCGCCCTCTGCCATTCGTAATAAAGTCAGAAATATGGAATGTCGGGAAAGCGGCAGTAACGATAACCTTTTGTTCTTCACCTGACGATCTTTGTTGCCTCATCCACATTGGAACTTCATCCAGTAATCGATTGACACTACAATGGTCCAGCATCCCATTCAAGGGGCGTCCTAGTCGCTTGATTCTACGTAAAGCTGGATAAGTTCAAGGCATTATTGGCCTTTTCATCGATTTTTTTTTGTTTTGACATGTTTTTCCTTTTTTTGCAGATTCTCGTGCACGGTGTTGCAGAAGCTACAGAACACTTGGCGGAATACTGTCGGCAGAACAGCAGCATTCAAGTGAACCAGGTTTTTACTCCGCGATGTGGTGACACTGTGGACTCCACGGGAGAAAGATATATTTACCAAGTGAGTGACCAGGAAGAAGCTTGTTGCTGTTGTCTCGTAGTCTGTGCCAGAAGTCTCTTATCATTCTAATTTCCAAAGGAAATATGCAAGTAGACATCTTTACCTACTGCTTAATTAAGTTTTTCTAGAGGAACATGGAATTATGTTATCTAGAAATCAGACCGCTGTCGACGTTGCTCTGTTCGTCATGCGTGCTAACCCCCTCCCGGTTAGCTAAATCGGTTAGAGCGCCGGATTGTGTTGTGCGGGAGGTCGAGGGTTCGAGCCCCGGCCGGACCTATACTCATGGTCTTAAAATAAGTGAGGAGAAATTGCTACCTTCTATAATCAAGAAATGGATAGATATTCTAGTGTTCTCGGATAAGAACGAATAAACCGTAGGCCCCGTCTCCTGCAGGGTTAGGGGTAGGAGACGTTAATTTCCCACGCACGAGATCACTGTGTCGTGGATGTCCTCCCCTGGGCTGGGATGGGTGGGAATTGGCCCTGAAAAGCCCCCATGGGGAGTGGTCAACCAGCCTATGTATGTATGTATGTATGTGGGGACATGGCATTGTGCACGACCTTTTCTTCGCAAAGAAACACTTGTCAAAACAGTGTCAGAGAAGAATCTTTGGAGTGGAGTTTCCCTTGGACAATTTCCATGACAAGTTTCCTTGTCACATCAAAAACCTTTTTTTTTTCTTTACTGGTCTTCCTGTCAAAAAAAAAAGTGGCAATTAAGGGGAAAAAACTTGCTTGTATGAACTCGACCCAAGTTACAGACGAAACCTCAGTGGGTTTCTATTCACCCGAAAGCTACTGAAAGCAAACATGAGTGACATGCGACAAACGTGTACTCCGTTACAGTCCTCTCACGCGCATATGACGCGTTCAAATAATTTTAAGAATCAATATTTTATTCGGTTGACCCATAGGTGAAATTGCGTGACGCCCTGGTGAGTTCGTTACAGTTTTCCTGCGCGCGTGATGCAGAACTTGCCTGGGTGGATGGACAGCTACATATGAACGCGTCCGAGTCGCACATGGGGCTGGTTTTGGAAGACGGAGAGTTGCGTGACGAGGACGAAGGTCACGAAAAAATGGAAACTGATCAGAGTGGAAAGGAGGAGCCAGCAGATACAGTCCCAGTGTTGGAGCAACTACCGACATCTTCGGTAGGTTTTTTAACACAACCTTATTGAGTTCTTGCTCAAATGGTGTCAAAAAAGAAGATAAGTTTTTATGTTATTTTCATTTCACATACGGAACAAATTGCTAAATGCCGATTGGCGCAGAATATTTTGATGGTCTGAAGAGAATAGTAACTTGATCCTAATTGGCTGAGCGCTTGTCTTCTGTGGCGAGTACTTCGAAAATGCACGTGATATTGTTCCTACACGAACCTTGAGTAGACAATCTTCAACAATTCAAATCCTATCTGAGTGGTATTAACCCGACATGTTTATCAGTCAAAAGGAAATGAATGTGATTCATACAAGTCGATCATCTGTTGAGGTTTCTCGCCATTTTCGCTCCTGATTTTTTTTCTTATTTCGTTAGCCGGTGTCTTCCTTAACGAATGTTTATAGCAATGTTGCCTTTAATGAAATGAAAAAACAATAAATATTCCAAATAGACAATATCCCCCAAGCTCCCCACCCCTTCCCGTGTGGAAAATTTGAAACCTTGCGGTGTCATCTCTCCACAGATCACGGGACACACGTCTGTGTACATAAACGAGCCTCGCTTGTCAGATTTCAAGCAAGTGTTGAACAAAGCCGGTATTCAAGCAGAATTTGCTGGCGGCGTTCTTATTTGCAACAATGTTGTAGCTGTAAGAAGGGTGAGCTAAAGATCAGTTTTATGTCTTTTCAAGTTCAAACTCGCCGTTGAAACGTTTTGAAGGCGTCATCTTGTTTGTAATTTCATGAGTGTTACCCTCTCCGCACAACTGGATCAGTAATCAGTCAGCCTTGGCAGCTTGTATCTCTTCCTCAATACAATGAATTTTCATGCCTCGTGTCTTTATTTTGTGATCTTTCTCAGAACGAGACTGGCCGCGTGGGCCTCGAAGGAGCTGTGTGTGACGACTACTACAAGATCCGGGAGCTTTTATATGAACAGTACGCTGTGGTGTGAACGGTTTTAGTGTTGCATGGTCTGGTGAGAAAAACAAACAAACAAACAAACAAACAAATCAATCCTCCCAATGGTCTTGAATGGTTTGCAGGAGTGTACAGGAGACAGCCTGTGATAATGTTCTCACGATTGGTGAAAAGTACTGTTTTACAAATTTATCTGTGCAAAACATTTCGAGGCTGGTTACGTTTCGTCTCGGCTAAGAGATTGATCAGATACTTGTCGTAAATTTCCGGTGAACTCGTCGAGCATCGCTCAAAGTCAAGATGTTAGCTGTCTGGCCCTCTATCGCAGAGGGATTCCCGCCCGCACGAGTTCACGAGTTATAATATATACAATGAAAAATTGTCAAATACTTGTGATGAAAGAATTTGACAATTTCTCGTGATTGGATGGATGATGACAAAGACACGGCGATGGCGAGGATGATAATAAAGACGATGAGGATTACTAACTCTACCACCACGGCAAGTAAAATCAACACCTCAAGCAGCTAGTAGAGCATCATGCACTATTGATACCATTTAAAGAAAAACTGATAACGTAATTAAGGAGAGATTTTAAGTTCTCTAGAAAGTCGTGGAATTTTATTTATACTCTGTTGTTTACCGACCATGTTAAATGGTTGTTTAGACAGCAGGCCCCGTTTGGTTGAAGGGTATATAACGCTATCCATGGAATAAATCTCCCTTCGGTGAACAGTACAGTATGTTTTTGTTGGCTCTTATCTGCTGGATAGCGATGTATCCGTTGGATGGCCTTGCTGCCCTTTGAAAAACTAAGTCCTTATCGTCAGATGAACCTTAATTAAAAGCAACAGCCAATTCATTGCACTAACTTGCACTCTTTGCAGCCATTTCTTTGCACTGACTTCCAAACTTTGTGAAGTTTTGTCTAGTTGTGATAGTGACACCTGTTATACAGTCCCAGTTTTGGATCGCAGGTTCCTCCATCTTTTTGAATACTTTATTTTGTAGCTTTTTGTTGTAATGGCACATTGTATCTTCAATAGCATTCATGTAATTAGAAATGATTTTATATTGTTCTATTAAATCTTTGTCGTATGAAATTGCTTATCAAACACGAACTGCTTAAGTAATCCAAAACTCAAGCTGCTAGAACGAAAACAATTATTTAAGATTTCGTATACTTTCCTGATCACATGAGGAAAACAGCGTCCGCCCACGCTACTTTTTGTTCCTCGTGCGTTATCCCTCCCAACAACAAACCTAAACTCCAAGCTGAGTGAAACATGTATGACACAATGATTCAAAACCTGAATCGTGAATCTAGTGTCAGAGCGATCTGACGTGCTTCCTCCAACAAATGCATTGTTCAACTGTTCCGAAATTGATAGTTTATCTAGTACTGGTGGTCTTAGTTCGCATCACTTAGGTTAAAAAGTCATGTGATACATGTTCGGAAAGCTTCAATTATAGTTAGCAAGTATTAAATTACTTGCTGCTATGTGATTTTTGCTTCATAACAGCGATGAATGCTGTTATTTATTGTACTCTGCCTTCGAATGGTACATCAGCATGCCGCTCGAAAAGTATTTTGCATCCTTACACTGAGAAGGAAACTTTGAAGACCCCTAACAGGGGTTGAACGTATAGCAACAATTCCCTGTGGTCACGGCGGGAATTCGGATCAAGAAATTCTCCCAAAAGACGAACAACCTTGTCCGGCACAAAAGACAAGCATACCTTGTACCAGAAATAGATCTAGAGATAACAAACGATAATTGCTTTTTGTGTATTTTAAATGCATACTAATAACTTGATATCGTAACATACATGCCGAGTCATTACGGGCAGATATCTCACGAAAGGCAAAAAAGTGTATTTCCCAGGCATTATTGCATAACATGACACTGAATGAAAACACTTTCAAATTTACGACAGAAAATCCGCTTTGAAGCCATCTCTTCCAAGCTTAATCTTTTTACAGTCGTCTTTCAGGATTTACCGGGTATTTTTGTGATTATAAAAGGAAAAGAACACTCTTAAATTATTTTATGATTTGATTAATGTTATTGAAGTTTTACAGCTGGTATGCTAACTGGTTCCTACGAGTGTTTCCTTTCTTTGATCGATTCAAACTCAACCTTCACAAACTGCGCGTATTAAATTACGTTGATTTTGTTTCTTGTTAATTCGAAAATTGCTCACTGTGTGATTTAGCACCTTGTAGATATCAGTGTAGCTCTTGACAAGACACACACATCTAATAAAATATATTAAATTTTCAAATTTGTTTGTCAAATTATGAAATTTCCAAGTTATTATTTGAAATGCAGTAATTGGCGCAAAGCTGTTTTGGTGTCCCTGCATGTCGGCAAATCTTGTAAATCGAAATGTTCTTCCTGTTGAAGGAGTTATTGTTTACATCAGAAATATAACCCCCTTACTTGATCTTGTCATTTATGCGCTCCCCACCGGTCACTTCTTAAAGTGATCTTAAGGAATCGAGAAGGTATTCGTTGGTCACAAGTGAAAATTTCAAATGGCCATTTCCAATTTGGGGGGCGGGACTTGGGTTGTCAAAATTTTTTAATTAACAGTGATGTTTTCATTCAAGCTCCTTTTATTATCTAGAGGAATTATATTTACTTTGGGAGAGATTTGTAAAAACAACATTAGTATTCTGTCATCCGTCGTCACTCGAGAAACCCTTCTTCCGGAGCCGGTAACTGACTTAGCAAGACTTGGTTAAAGAATCGAAAAGTTGTATTGAGGCATTTGTTTGGGAAGAAGGCACGTAAGTTATTATTTCTTAAAATATATTTTTTTAAGATTTAACAATTAAAACTGTGAGCTAATTTTTGACGTGCGATACTAGTAATTTTCCGTGGCAACGAGATCATGTCACCCAATGATCGGCCCCAATATACTTGATCGGTTCTTTAAACTTATAACACTGAATTGAAGTAACAGCATGGTAGAAATATTGCGATTTAACCTGCAAGAGATCAAAGCACTGGTTTTTGTTTTGCATGAATAAATGAATCTCTACCCTTGAGTCAGCTGATAAAACTTGTCACAAATGGTGTTGACCCTGCGAAAAAAAAAAAAAACTCTCTAAGACACAGAATCCCCGCATACCTGAAACATGTATCAATAACCTGGCTTCGCTGGGACCCTGGACAATTATTCGTTAAAAATATATATCTCTCACTGAAAATATTTCCGAGCATAGCAACGTTAATTGCTGTTTTTCATAGGATTAAGGTGTACGAAGCTTTCATTCAAGATTGGTTATAACAACTTCGACTATTTGATAACGAGGCTTGCACTGTAAGTGGATAGGAGCGAATATCTCACGAAAGGTAAAATTTTGTATAAATCAAACTCTGGGATACGAAATAATGAGTTTAGGTTTAAGAATATGTTGAATTAGGAATTTTTTTATTTCAGATTTAAGCTATGCTAGCTCTTAGCTACGCTTCCGCCATCATCCAAGCTGTATAAAAAAAAAGGGTTATTTCAAACTCCCTGCCAACCTTGCTTAAACAGTAAACGAACCCTCCTTTTCGAAAGAACGTCGAAGAAACTTTCAGGTTGAACTTTTCAGAAATGAATCCAAAAGAGTGGAGACCTTTATGCGATGCAATAAGTAGGGATATATCTGCTAGAATTACCATTTGAATTCTACAACAGTTGAGTCGTTTGAGCGGTTGAATATCGGTCGGTATAAACCAAAGCCAAATAAGGATGTAGATGCTTCAAATGACCTGGACTGTGCTCGCTTCAACGAGCTCATCATTCACTTATAATAAAGGCGAAATACGTTAACACCAACTCGGGACAAAAAACACCAAATTTCGTGCAAACGGTGACAACTCCAGGTTAAAGAAACATTCAATTTTCAAATGAAACTTTGTGGAAACACTGCGAGGGCACTTGTGGCACTTTTATCAAGCTCACACAAACAGCCTTTTGAAACGTTAAGTTAAAGATCATTCTTAGCAAATCTGCCTCAGTCAGAATGATCGGTTTTTCTTAGGTTAGAAAATTGGCAGTCTCCAATTGCAAGAGTTGGATCTCGTGCAAATAATGATTCATATCCTGCGGTAATAATATCACATTCACTTGGGCTCAGTTTTAGGTTTACCTGACAGAATGAATCCCGGTTCGATCAAAATTAATTAAGATGGAATTGAAAAGAATGTAACACCTTTCAATTATTTTCATTTGTCTATCAAAATCTTTCCTCGCAACCTGAGATAAACTTACTGAAAATCAGACGCGATTCATTCCAAGTCGTAGCAAATGGAATAATATCTTTCTTTATCAGGATAACGTCATCTTTGCTTTTCTATTAGCTCACGCGAAGCTATCGACACTGTTAATTCTAGCAGTATGCATGGTGCATATCACACATTAACCTTGTAACTAACTCACTCCCTAAGGGTCTCCATAACTCAGTGATAGAAAACCTGAACATTTTGGGGCTCGATTGGTTGTGGCAGACTCGGATAAGGCCGTTGTCTCATACTTGTGACGAAATGGATAACATCTTTCTTTATTCGAGGTTAATTTACAATACATTATAGTACTTTGACGTAAAAGTTAACCCTAGGATCATTCGAAGGTTCCTGGTCACCCATAAGATATTGTGTGCATGTACCAGGAATGCCGCCATTTTCAAAACCATGCATTATATGTTGAAATTTTTCTTTGTAGACTTAATTTGTTTTATCCATGCAACTGTACCCTAAAAACGACTTAAATTGTTGTTTTCCTCACTAAACATTGCCAGTTCTTTATTCTAGTTCCCTATCTGACCGATTCGTGTCGAAAATGGAAAGAACATTTACATGATTACCCGTCTGAAAGCAAAAACGATGGCGTGGTCTACCAAGTTCTTTTCTTAGTAGCAATCGAATTGTCTTTTAGCTCCCCCCCCCCCCCCCCTTCCACCCCCAATGGATGCCTGCTATTCTGTGGCTACACCAGTTAAGTGAAAGTTTGGGTTACCAAATATACTGAACTAACTTGAACTCTTTTCATTAGTGCGAAATTATATTTACTTGGAGAGAGATTTGTAAAAACAACATTAGTATTATATCATCTGTCTTCACTTGAGATACTCTTCTTTCATAGCCGGAAGCTCACTCAAAAAGACTTGCATAAAGAATAACAAAATTATACTGAGTAGATTTGATTTTTTTCTTATTTTTTTTCCTCTCTTCTCAGAGGTAACGATTTAAAACTGAGAACTAATTTATGATACGTAATAACAGTTAGTAATTTTTCCTTGACAACGAGAACCATGTCCTCTTATTTCTCTATCCAATATTCTTTATCAGTTCAGTTTAGAATGATATTACAAACTAAATTGAAGTAACAGCAGGCTAGAAATCTTGTGGTTGGAATTAAAAAAGTATCGAGTAACTGCTGTTCTTTTTGTCTAAAAAACTTGAATCTCTTCCTTTAAGCCAGCTGAAAAAACTTGTCACAAATTGTGTTGACCTTAATTGCAACAGTCACTTCCCGAGACAAAAAATCCTTGCAACCAAAAATGAAACAATAACTTGGCTTGACTGGGACTCTAAACAATTATTTGTTAAGATTTCCGCCTTTTCATTTAACATATTTCCGGACATAGCGACGATAATTGTTTTTATGCAGGCCTTCATTTAATTTCTGAGATTAGTGGTGAGAACTTCGAAGATTTGGTACCGCGATCTAAACGCCGTGTAAATGCAGACAGATATCTCACGAAAGGTAAAATCTAGCATTCATCAGATTGCCGCGTACCTTATGTGATTTTTGGCTTGCGATTTGTGATAGTTTTTCTTTTTATTTAAGTCATGCTAGCTCTTAGTTCTATTCACATCTTCAGAGCTGTGTTCCAAAAACAAATCGGCTCAGCCCAGTCTTTACTTCCGTCCTAGCTTTGCTTGAAAAGCGAACCATACAAAAAGTCATCTTTTTTGAGAGAGGACTGCGTAAACCTCACAACTGGAAATTTCAAAATACATCTAGGAGGTGGATAGTCTCTAACTTAGTAGTTTAAGAGAGAGACTGACTTTTGGTAGTTGATAAAACAAGGATATTCTCCTTGTATAAGCACAATTTCGAATTTTCCACAAACCGTTGAGTCATGTAGGCGACGAAACATCCGTATAACACACAACATTATGATGGTACATATGCTGATAGAGGACGGCGTACGCCATAATTTGACAATTAACATGCTTATTAGTAAGTGGATTTTAACTTCCCGTTGTTTAAAAAGAATAGAATAGAAAAGAAAAAACACCAATTGCTAGGAAAAGGTAACAAGTACAGCTTGAAATTAACATTTAAATGCGAAATGAAAACTTGTGAAATACTGCGTGGAATGTTTATAATTTTGGCCCTTTTATCAACCTTACATAACACAATGACAAATGCTAAAGGTCTTTCTTGATAAATCTTTTTGTCAAAATGATGACTGATCGTTTTTACAATAAAAACATTTACATTTTAATTTGATTTAATTCTGGTAGACCTGTAGTTTCCTACAGTTAAGTTCCTTGAGTGGGCAGCCATCGCGAAAGTTCACTCTGTCACAGAGGTTTACATCAAATGGCCATTTTAACGATTAAAATCGGTTTGATGGAATTGGTGAGAAAGGCAAGCCTTTTCGTTCGTTTCTCCTTTTGTGTTTTTTTGTTAATTCTTTTTTTTTTTTCTCGATTTTTTCACAGTGTAGGGCCTTAAGTGAATTTTCTTTTAAAAAAGCTATTTCCGTTTATCTGGCGGATGGCAGTGTCAGTACAAGTCTTTTTGAATAAATTTTCTGTATAAATCAATTTTTCCTCACAAAAATAGGAAAATGTAACAGAGTCCACCAACTGATGAAAATTACCGTAACTGAGAATACCAGGAGTTGTAAGTCTGGCAAAAAAAAAACCAACTTATTATAAACGAAGCCCCAGGCTTAACAGATGGATTGTTTCTGAGTAATAAGAAGCGCACTCGAACACTGACTAGCGACCGGCACTTACGTTTTCAGAGTGGTTATTGCTGATTGGACCACAGGTCACCCAGTCTCTATGGATAGTGTTTGAATTTGAACTTTTAAGGGAATGGTTGAAAATGAACAAATCATGTCGTATGATAACTCCAGTTTGTGAGGAGAACCATTCGACCCTTTGTTTGTGCTTGCTTGTTTCGTTTCTAAGATAATTTGGTTTTTCAACTGAGTTGATAATAAACAATTATTGGATGAGGTTTTTGTGATATCCGGAATAATCAAGGTCGAGGTAAGTGTTATCAGCCGAAGCCGAATGCTGACGCTGATATCACC
Source organism: Stylophora pistillata (assembly GCF_964205215.1). NCBI lineage: Eukaryota > Metazoa > Cnidaria > Anthozoa > Scleractinia > Pocilloporidae > Stylophora > Stylophora pistillata. The sequence continues at coordinate 6,777,726 of NC_142521.1, read as the reverse complement.
AACCGAGACCTTGATTATTCCGGATATCACAAAAACCTCATCTAATAATTGTTTTATTATACATTCTTTTAGTACTTTCCGAATCTTTATATTCAAGTAATTTCTCAATTTCTCGCTGGGTCGATGAAGCGAATCGAGAAGCCATTCTTATTTCGCTGTCCTTGAACTTGACATTAGTGCTACACCGGAAATAATGCATTGCGCGCGCAACCTACAGATTATTCACTGATCTGTAGGTACAGACTAGTGAATAATCTGTAGGTTGCGCTGCTTCCCAGAATTAACTGTAGGCGTTTAGCCAATGAGAAGACAGATCATTTTGGTGACTACAATGTATAATAATGTAAATTAGCCACCGTAAAGAATTTCTAAAGCTGACGTTTCGAAAGTTAACCCTTCGTCAGAGCGAATGACAGGAAGCTGTCAATTTGGTGATACTTAGGTCGCTTCTGAAGCTCTTTAGAAGCCGGTTTTGTAATTTTTGACTTTGTGTTGTACTGCCAATAAGAAAGCAGTATGAAATAAAAAACTACCTCAGCTGTCAAAATGCAGATCCTTAAGGCATTTAGAGCTGTAGATCTTAAATGACTCAGACAGGTTGATGATCCATTCGCAATTTTCTGGGAAAGTCTAAGGTCACTAAAACTGCTCACCGAAAAAAATTTTAGGGGAAAAATTAATAAAAAGGATCTATGACACTCGCCTCTCTCAAAGAGTTCCACGCAACGTTAAACATAGCTTAAAAAAAGGTGATCATCAGTGACTCAGGGGCCGCCGAGACGGAAAGTAACATGGAAGGACTGAAAAAGACACCAAAAGTGAAGTTTTTACGTGAGCCTTAGGCATTTTACTAATTTTACATGCCCAGAAAATTTTTGCATAACACGTGGATCATTACCATAAAGATAATACCTCCTCTCTCTTGAGGCCAACCGTGTGACATTCATCATCTTATGCGCGACGAGGTTCACTGAGTTTTTCAAAAAGCAGCATATTTATAACATTAGAGTATGTTCCTCCATTTTTGCTTTCCAGGAAAACATGACTTATTTGTCACCGGTTGTCCTTCTTACTGTTACTTTATCCATCGTGTTCCTCACCCAAACTGTAACTGCTGTTACGTACTGTTCATCGCATGAAGCTAAACAGGATGCACAAGTAGCCATGAAAAAATGCAACAGCCAGATCAAATTCTGTTTCCTTCGCTACCAGGATCGTCATCCACAACAACTGTATTGTAAAGGAATGTTGGTAAGATTAATCCTATACAGTATCATCTTATCTCTGAGTAACCACGTTCGCTTTGATCAGTCAATTTACTGGGCCGTTGTCTGTTGGGCAGCCATCTTGAAACCAAAGCTTTCCTTATCGCCAGTCTCTCGCTATTTATCTTCCAATTTTTTTTTCACCCTAGGGATCCATTCTCTATTTTCCGGACGAGTCTCATGTCACAAAAACTCCCCACCAATCTGTGGCCAACTGGAAGTTTACAGTTTTTATTCTCCTTATATTTCGCCAACGTGAAACTCAGAAAACTGGGAACAACAGAGCCGTATCTGCGTGCAGTTATCTTTCATGATAAGATATTCTCCACGCGATTGGTACTAACCCGATAAAAATTTCGGGCGGTTCTTTAGGTTTTCAAAGGCCTCATGCAAACTAACGCGTTCTCGTTCGAAAAGGCAAACTTTTTGAAGTGTCTTTGTCCATCATCCACACTTAAACGCCTGTAAACGCTTATGAACATAGAGCCCTTCGATAACTGTCCCAAAAGCAGAGTGTCTTGAAAAGTCGTCGGTTTTTTAAGAGGCCACGTTTCTTCTGTGGACAAGTGAAAACAGAATATTTTGAAAATGCTTCACGTAATATCGCTGCCATAAGCGTTTTCAGACGATTTGGTGTGGTTGATAGACGAAAACGCACTTAACTGTGGACGAGGATATGATGATTGGATGCAACACACAATTGACTCACTATCTCCCCTGCTGCACATGCTCTTAATCGGTAGATCTTACTACCCAGAGCAGCTGCACTCGATAGAGGCTCCACCCCGACACTGAACCCTTCGCAGTCGCTATACCATTATCTTACAGAAACGTTAATTCTTACCAAAGGAAATTTCCCGTGGAGCCTTTTCCATAGCAACCCTTTAAGCTCCAAGTTAGCCATATGACGATGATTGTTTTACCTCCGGCAGAGATTGCTGAAGTGTGCGTTCTCCGAGAACATAGAATTCAACAAGAAGCACACCACCTGTCGCAGCGAAGTGTTGGATGAGTGGACGTTTGTTGTTCTTCAATACGTGTGTATCGGCGAACATCTGGGCATATGTACCGACTATACCGATAAACAAATGGCTAAGATGAAGGAACTGACAGATCGCTATGGTAACTGAATTACAATCGAACCCAAATTAAACAGGGAATAACGGGGTGACCGCTTAGTACAAGTTGACCGCTTGATACAGCTTCCACAGAGTACGAGTATTATAAAAAAAACATAATAAATGCCATGTTTTTCCCATGATTGACTTAAATTTAATTTAAGTCAATCATGTTTTCCATGATTGACTTAAATTACAAAAACTCGCTCAAAAATACTAGTAACATTGATTTTGGGAGATAAACATGGATTAACTTTTATTTGAAAGATAACTCTTAGTTTTATTTGAGTGGTCACGTCAAGTGACCGTTCAGTACAGGTAGAGATAACAGCTTTACGGTGGCCAGGTTACATGAGTACACAGAGTACGAGTATTATAAAAAAAAAAACCATAATGAATGCCATGTTTTTCCATGATTAACCACTTGAATTACAAAAACTCGCTCAAAAATACTAGTAACATTGATTTTGGGAGATAAACATGGATTAACTTTTATTTGAAAGATAACTCTTGGTTTTATTTGAGTGGTCACGTCAAGTGACCGTTCAGTACAGGTGGAAAACAATACAAAAAGGCCCTTGGGACTCATTAAAGGGTGACCATTTGAAAGAGGTGAAAATTACAGTACCTAGGATTGGACTGCATCATATCACGGGAAACTAACGATGCAATGGATACCTACAAATGTCCTACTTGACTACTTTAGATATGTATATCAAGATAATTGGGTTTTATCAACTGAGTTGTTAATGTAAACTAAAGAAAACGGCTTTACGGTGGCCAGGTTACATGAAGTCGCGCCCAGTCCACCAACGCCGATTCCTGGGTAGCTATTCCCCTGATAATACCCTTGTTAGGTCAGATTCAGAAGTTCTTCTCCTCCTGTGAGAGATGTCGGTGCATCGTTTGCGTCCCTCCCCCCCACCACACCCCCTAGCGTTTTGTTAAACATTTTAAGCAGTTAACTGGCACTGTTGTAAGAAGAAAGTGTCAAGCCTGATAACACAGCGTAGTGACCGTAGGCCATTAGATCACTTGTTGACCAAATTTAAATTTCCCTTTTGTTTAGAAAGCAGAGCACAATACAAAGGCAGAGGCGTATGCAGAATGGAAGGTGACATGAACTTTAATTTGCTTCTTTTCAGTCAGAACCTCTCTTTCATTTGTCAAGTTATTTCTGTTGAAATTTATGTCAATAGCCAAACCTACATTCTATGCCTCGTGGTTTCAATGTACTATTGGTCATTGTTGACGTCACTTCTAAGATCAATAAGGTTACGAATAATGGACAATTGAAGTCGATTTATTAAATTGGAACTTTCCAAAAGAACCATCGAATGATCTGAATTGGAGAGCAATAAGAACAAGATCACGTTAGTCGATTCTTTGGACTGAAAATTTCTCTCTTTTGTAGACTTAATTTTAATGTATTTTCTGGTCATTTCAGTGCCTGCGCAAGGTAAAGAGACAGAATGTGCTAAAATAATACATAGTAAATGTTATCCGAACTTAGTTGACGACACAGAAGAAGATCCAGAACGAGACGTGAAAGCTTGTGCAGATGAGGCGGAGAACCTTTGTGACGGTGTAAATAACTTTCTGAGCTGTTATTCAAAGCAGGTGCAACACCCTCCGCAAATCTGTGCTCACTCGGTTCCGGACATCACCTTTAAATTCAACTACCTCATCCAAACTTTCAGTCACGATCTAATGACAAAATACACAGAGAGTGCCGCGATGGCGACAGACATGTGTTGTGTCCACGAAGAACTGTTGGATGACTACCCCGAAGAAAATCCCTGTGGTGTCCGAAATGATGATGATGATGATGATGATGATGATAATGATGACAACTGATGACTGTGATTGCACCGGGTGGTGTAGGTGGAGTTGGTGACGGAAAATCAGTTCGAACTCCTGTTAACCCTTTGCGACTAGGAACGGATCTGTGATCCTTCTCGCTCTCATACGCATTTCTTTGTAAAGTTAAAATCTCATTACCTGTTTACTTAAGGGTGTAATGATGATAAAGGAAATTTCATTTAAATCACTTTCAAGAGTGAACCAGAGATTAATCACTCCAGCGTCTCTCGCCAGTTAAAAAGGAAAACTCCAAAGACTCATATTTTTCTATTTGTGTACTCTCTCTCTCACTCTCTCTTTTTTTTTTTTTTCAAAAAAGCCTGCCACGTTGACTCGTAACGACAGCAGTGTACGACACCTTGCTTAAAGGCTGCCATCAAATGGTCACGTGATCTCTCAGTCCCTCTCAACCATTATGCGCACGGCGTCTTACGTTCACCTTGGGCTTCGGTGTTTAACTCTCTGTTGATTTGCTTGTCTTATATCTACGGAGAATGGGCTCAAAACGGTAAGATAACGGCAGCAGTAAAGGCTAAAAAGATTGTAGGGAGAATTTGCAGGATAGTCGCAGCTGATGGTTAAAATACTGTTGCAAAAGCAACGCAATGGCAGGTTTACTGAGCAGAACAATCAATACACAATTTATAATAATCTTTGTCCTTCTTTTCTTTCCCTGTGAGGACAAAAATTACTTTCTGGTTAAAGGTCACCTCTCTACCTACCACCCTGTGGCTTTCAGCTTTTCTCTAAAATTTGAGCGTAAACGATGCTAGTTTGCTGCAAGTACAGTTAATTGTTAAAATAGCAATCACTTTCACTTAGTTAAAGCTATCTGTAACAGTGACAAACACGTATGTCCAATAAAACGATGCTGACAAATTCCTTCCATTGTCTATGTTTCCACTTATCTTTCGAAATACTTGGTGAGTGACGTTTATTTCAGAACTGACTTAAGCGTCTCGAGCGGACGTTAAAAGAAGTGAGAAGGGGACTGGGGAGAGAAGCAATGAGATATGGAGTGGACATATGTCCTACTTACCCCACACGTGCAGTCAGTTCATCGGGACCAGTTTCGCATGGCTATTTAAAATCCGAGCCGTGTAAACCTTTGATAAATGTTAAAATGTAGGTTTAGGTTATTGTGAGACTCTCTCGTGAAACTATTTACCTCACAGGTGAAGTTCAGTTCGAGGGCCAGTTTCGCATGGCTATTTAAAATCTGAGCCAGGTAAACGTAAGCTGAAATGTTGAAATGTAGGTTTAGGTTATTTAAGATTTAAGTTATTAAGAGACTGTCTCCTGGAAAATATTTTATTAAAATTCTATCAATCCATAAATCGTTTAAAACAGAGCTTGCGGTTAAAATTTTACAAACGCTTTAAAATTGTTTGGGGTATAGATTAAAACTTCACAAGGTACAAAATCTAAATACAAAGGCCTAACATGTCTTTACATTTGTTTTCGGTGACCTTCAAAAGTCGTCTACTTCCACAAATGTCTTCGTTCACTACAGTTTCTTGAGAGGCCAGCACATGAGCTTGGCCAACTTGCTTTACAATGTGCAAAGTATGATGCGGGCTACCGTGAACAAACCAGCCAAAACAGCTTAATTTCCGCCAAGAAGACGTATCAAAAGTGGTTAATGGAACATAGTCACCAGCAGTGAAAGCAGAACGCTTTATCACAAGCCCCTTTCCCTTTACAAGGAGACAAGACGGCCTCTGGTGTAGATTTACAAGAGGCGGGAACATTTCGTCTGATCGGCGACAACAGTTCTGTTCTATACCCATCCCACTCCATAATAATAGCCTTCCATGTTTCTTGCAATCTTACAGGCCCTGAAGATCTTTTCAATTGTAAACTATCCCTTTTTCGCTCCTTCGTGGACATAGATGAGCCCCTTTTGGCTTGTTTTGAAGGTAGACTGTCCTGTTCATTCATTTGAATGCTTTTCTTCGCTATCCGTTTACCCACTTGTGACCCAGAAGTGGAATTGTTAGAACATAGACCACTAGCTGACACAGGCAACCTTTTTGATGTCTTTCTTGGACTAGAAACCAAATCGTTCAAACTCCCCGCTGTCCTGTATCTACACTTGACGTCCTCTTTACAATGTGGCGACACAGTTCGATCACCACACATGTGTTGTTTGTTGGAGGGGGAAGGTATCAAGCCCACAACCTCAAATAATTTCCCTTGGTCGCATAATTCAACACAGCTTGGTTTGCCGGTCATTTTGGCATTATCGCCCAACGTCCAACCCCCCTTTTCGGAGCTAGTCACAACGAGATGTGACCGTTTTTGATGTTCCTGACTAGTTCTGCTTTCTTCTAATAATGAGCACGGGCTGACTGCGACTGTATCTTTATCAGAAACTCGTAATATCTGAGATGATTTCGTACGAGAATTCGGGGAGGAAGAACCATGAAACGAGTCCTTAAAGTAAACGCCTTCAAGTTTAACCGAACTCTTTAATTTTTGGTCGGTGCAAGGCGGTATGATTTTAAGAGATCGACGTCTGGGAATGGAGCGTGACTTTTCCACGCTAGAGCACAATTGATAACATTCACTCGAAGCAAGAATCATACTTCTCTTATGTTCCAGCACCCCATTAAGTTTGCAGCTCATGGCAGCATCATCGTTGGTCTTCTCGTCAAAGTTTACTTCAAATGCCTGATGACATGATTCTTCACCACCTAGCATTGTTGAACAGGATGCAACAGCATTATCAAAAGTTGGTTCCGAGTGTTTGCTATTTTGGAATATCACCTTGGACTTTCTACCAGCTTGGAATATGGGTGTTATAGAAAACTTTTTCGAAAAGGTACTTTTTAAAGACATACTCCGCGATGAAGTCCCTTTCAACGGGATAGCTCGTGACAGGGGGCCTTGAGAGGAGGCACGTTCCATTGAGCCACCCCGTAAAGAAGTTCCTTGGGATAATGCATTCTTTGAAGAAGTCCCCTGTGAAAAGTTTTCTGGCTCTTCCTCAGAGACCATGGACAAAGCAAGTGCAATCCTGTCTCGAGAAAGCAAAGCAGCCTGTGCAAGATTGCAGTCGCCGTTTGAGTTATCACTGTCCAATTCATCTTCCTCCGAAAACGAGGTGTCACTTGGCAGTTTGGCACCTGCTGAAGACAGCGGCTGTGCAATAGACACTGGTTTCTTGTAAACTTGAAACAACTTTCGACTTGTTGAAGAGGGGTTCGCTTTAAAGCTATTCATAATAAATGTTGCATCACAGATGCGCTTGTTAGTATTAAAATCTTCCAACTGCATTTCATCAAAGCTCTCTTCTTGTAAATACTCTGATCTCCCCTGATTTCCCAATTCGGAGACATCCTTACCAGTATCCGTTCCTTCATCATCTGCGATGTAGCCCTTACATTCATTTGCTGAAAAATGGTCAGTTACAGTGGAGGCTGAATCAGTAAAAAGTTCACCACCCTCGCTAGACAGCATGCACCCACCTGGTCCACCTTTTGGGTAACCTAAGGTGGGCCCACTTGCATCGGAATCCTGTTCACCTTCACCTTCGGATCCACTCTCACTACTCTCACCTTTTGAAAGATAATGAAATTGATATTAAAGCTGTGCTTCCATTTTTTGCTCAGTACCCCATTTAAAACAAAAAGAGCTACAGATTGTGGCATAACGACCTCATACAGCCACTTTTAACATTTTCAGACACGATTCTTGTCATTAGATTAAAAAAAATAAAAAGTTAGTATCATACATTTAGAGCACACATTGCCAGCACTAACACCCTGAGATGTGCTGTTCAGAAAAATGCCCTGATCAAGAAGCTGATAGGTGAAATATTTTTCCTTTTTAACACCCAACTGCTTTAGGACAATACCTTAATTGACAATACATTCCCACTTGTTGAGGTCAAATAAGAAGGCGTGCCCTCCCCCCAGCCCCCCCTCTTATATATCAGAGACAACTGGCATGTACTAAAACCAGGAACACTGGAACACCCTGGAACATTTATTTATAAGGTCACAAAGAAATAAGATAAGAAACATTAAGAAACGATATATTTAATGCCTGCTTCTAGCTTCTAAGCTCTTTCGTGTTATGTGGGTAAACAAATTACATCTACATTTTATTTTTTTACACCGTCAAATTCGGTGTTCCGGGGGTGTTCCGGTGTTCCGGTGTTCCGGGGTGTTCTGGTGTTCCAGTGTTCTGATGTTCCTGGTTTTAGTACATGCCAGGACAACCATACATATTATTTGACCACTCACTGGAAGGCATAGTGCTCTTTTGATTAGCATGTTGAGCACTGGACTACATGCTTATGTGGCAAGTGGTTGAAACATTAAAGAAAAAAATGTACCAGCAAGAGTATTGAGAGTTACACACCAAGAAAGTTTAAAAGCAAATATTATTCTGGAATGTGAAAATGACTTAAACGAAAGTTATCTATTCAAAAGCTTTTAAAGAAAATACTTTGCTAAGAGTTTCAAATAGTGGACTGTTCATAACCCACACACATCAGTTTTTGAAAAGGAAGCAGCTCAAATCTATGTTGACTTTTTCTTAACCAGTGGATGGTACGCAATGAAATTTTACAACACAGTTACAGAGACAGGTAAATGAGAACTTCTTTGGCCTTTAGAGAAATTCATGATCATTAGATGGGAAAATTTGCTTTCAGATCTCCAAAGTTAAAGATAGATAGATAGATAGATAGATAGATAGATAGATAGATAGTTTATTACCAAATAAAATACATTGCAGCCATAGGCTGAATTGTGTGCCTTTCACAATCATTGATTATATAAGACTAGACTACCAATTACAAAAATGCTAAGACCTAAATAAAATTACTAATATAACTAATATTAAACAAAGGAAATAGCAAATGCTGATAGTTACCTTCAAATAATTCACCCAAGTAAAACTCATCCACTTGCTCATCAATTACCTTTGCATACTGAAAAACATATTTTTCATTTATATAATAAGCTGAATCACACACCCAATCTTATTGGTTCTTGCTTATGATTTACTGTAGGACAAAAGCATAGATGACATCACCACTAAAAACATTTTGCTTGTTTTCATACTGTATAAAACTGACAGATTCCATGTTGCTGGGGGGTCTATAGAGTAAAAGATCACAGTGGATGTCAACATGTGATAAAAACATCAGTGAAAAATTATGCGGAGACCCGTGTGCTACCTCTTTGTTTTTACTACACTTTAACGTCATTTGTGATCCATTGCTGAAAATGGCACACAGCAGCATGGGACCTATCTGTTGAAATATGGATGTTACTAATAGACCAATTTCTTCAGTTTCTAAATAAACAATAGCCTTCAAACGAACTGTTAATCTCTACAGAAAAATTATAAGCATATTTTTTTTAGCAAAATGAAGGCTGTTTTATTAACTATTTAGAACTGAGTAACCCTACGTATTTAAAAAAATAAAATGGTCGAACTGTGAACTAAGATGCTATGTTTGGCTTATGGCTGCAAAAGAAAGCTGTAACGCGCTTGAAAAGTTACACATGGACTTAAAGATTATTTGAGGTACTATTTATTAGATATGACGAATACCTTGGTGCATATAGCCTCTAGATCCGCCTGAAAAGCGGCGACAAAATGAATCCCAAAGCCCGCCATTTTTGTTTTCAAGCAAGCTACCTCGCTGGATGAAGGCCTGGCCGCCAAGCACAAACATGGCGGACGCAAAGAAGGATTACGTGTCCATTTGGTCAACCTGCATGATCGCTTTCCTATTGAGAATTTGTCTGATTGTTTATGGAGAATGGCAAGATAAGAACATGGTTGTAAAGTACACAGATATAGATTACCACGTTTTCACCGACGCTGCTCGCCATGTCGTCGAAGGCAACTCACCTTACTTGAGACTCACATATCGCTATACTCCTCTGTTAGCCATCTTCTTAACTCCAAACATCACTCTTCACATGTGCTTTGGGAAGGTTCTTTTTACACTTTTTGATGTACTTGTTGGATATCTTTTGTACAAGATCTTTCATTTACGCGGTTGTTGCGAGAAAAGAGCTGTCTTCGCCTCGTGGCTGTGGCTTTTTAATCCACTATCCTTCACAGTTTCGACCCGCGGAAATGCAGAATCGATCATGGCGTTCTTAGTCCTTGCAAGCATTTATTTCGTCCTCGTTAAAAACATTTCGATGGCGGCCGTTTTCTTTGCCCTTTCTGTACACTTTAAAATCTACCCTATTATATATGGTTTGCCATTTGTTCTAATTATGGGAGGTGATACTTGTAACAGCAAGAAACCAAGTAAACGAACAAGTGACAATGTGAGAAAGTCGTCAGGTTTCTTTACCCAAGCTATGGCATTTGTGTTTCACCCTCAAAGGGTTAAGTTTGCCCTGATTGCTGCAGCAATCTTTTTAGGATTAACTGGATTGTTATATCAAAGGTACATAATTTGGATCACCTGCAGAAAGCATTGCTAGTTCATTTTTAACCCTATCACTCCCCCGTGTGATCAAGAAAGAATTTCTCCTGATTATGTCAAAACAATTTCAAGCAGACAAGTGATGAGAATAAAGAAAAATATCAATTGAATGATTAATAGGTGATTCAATACCAAATTCTCCAAACTAACATTGTGAGAGTTGTATGGCAGACATTTAGGAGAATCACTAATGAAATCTTGGGAGTGAAAGGGTTAACTGTAAGGTTTGCTGAGTTTTGAGGCAGTCTTGAAAATAGGGATCCCTCCACACCTGGGGTGGATCCAAGATTTAGTCAAGGGGGGTTCGGAGAATTGTCTGAGGGCATGGTCCCCAGGAGATGTTGAAAATTAGGTCTTCGGAAACATGATTTCCAGCATTTTGAGGGAAAATTTAGGGGGTTCGACCGAACCACCCCTGGATCTGCCTCAGCACACCTATGGCTGCTGGAAAACCTCTAGTCCTAAATCCCTGATTACAAAAAATCCTGTTGATATGAAGCAAAACACCAAGTCTACATGCTTGGTTTCCATGACAACAGTGTAATCCTCACACAGGAAAGATGTCTAACACTTTACACCAGAACATCGGCATAAAGATATTCTCCGTACTGTTCTCTATAAATTTCCTACGTGCTACCAAGGAGAATTTGTTAAACAATAAAGAGCTTTTTTAGTGGGTGATAATATCCCTGTACTATCATGACTTTAATAACTGGTTTAGAAGAAACTTGATGCTACTCACTCTTGGTAGTAAAAGAGTTAACTGAATATTTGCTGCACATGGTGAAAAAAAATCACATTTAAGAAACAGGAGACATTCTGATATTTGATTGATACCCTTTTCATATATTGGAAAGTGAACCTTGAAGGAATGGTATTCTACACAAAATGCTGACAGAGTTTTAATACAGTTTTTTCTGTTTGACAGATATGGTTTTGAATTCCTTGAACACACTTACCTTTACCATGTAACAAGACGAGATGTGAAGCACAACTTTTCAGTGTATTTTTACATGATGTACCTAGTGGAAGGCTCCCAATGGCAATCAGTTCTTGGTCTGGCCTCATTCATTCCTCAGTTTGTTCTTATAGTTGCATTTGGTGCTACATACTACTGTGACATTCCATTTTGTTGCTTTGTGCAGACGTTTGCATTTGTTACCTTTAATAAAGTGTGTACGTCACAGGTAAGTGAAATTGATACGAAGAATCTCCTGTGGAATGGCCATTTTTGTGTATGCTCCAGAAGTAATCTTTTTCTCTCAACCATGAAAAATTTCGATTCAAGAGTGACCTAACCATTCAAATAGAAATTTTTATTTTGTATAACATGACAAAGAATGGGAAGTTTTAACTTTATTTTACAGCTTACAGGTAAATTGCACAACAGAAAAACCTCAGGTTGATTGTATTTAAATGCCATTATTTCAAACATCTAATTTCTTATTGCAGGATCACACTGCATAATAGGCCTTAAACCTGAATCAATGCCTAATGATGGATGAGAAAGATTTCCTTTTCCTCTTCAACTGACAGGAGCTTTTTTGCTTTTCTCTTTTGTGTAGTATTTTCTGTGGTATTTATGTCTTCTGCCCCTAATCCTGGATTCGGTAAACATCTCACCTCAGAGAACAGTTTGTCTAACTCTGGCTTGGTTTGCGGGACAGGTGAGATTAGAAGAAGGGAGAGCAGGGTTGGGATAGTGGTGAGAGCGCTCGCCTTCCACCAATGTGTCCTGGGTTCAATTCCCGGAGCCGGTGTCATAAATGGATTGAGTTTGTTGGTTCTCTACTCTGCTCCGAGAAGTTTTTCTCCGGGTACTCCGGTTTTCCCCTCTCCTCAAAAACCATCATCATTTGAATTTATTTAATTTAGAGTTATTTGGATTTACAAACGACCCCACAAGCTGTTCAGCTTTAAACATTATCACGTCTAAATAAAGGTGTTATTATTATTATTATTATTATTATTAAACAATGGAAATGTTAGGCTCTTTAAAATGAATGTAAATTTAAAATAAATGTTTTACACTTGTAGTGTCCTTGTTTTAATCATTTTTATTTTGCATTTGGAATGTTCTTTTAGTGTCCACAATTAGCTAATATATGTGGAGGCGCAGTGGCCTCATGGTTAGTGTGCTCGACTCTGGATCGAGTGGTCCGGGTTCGAGCCCCAGCCGGTACATTGTGTTGTGTTCTTAGGCAAGACACTTTACTCTCACAGTGCCTCTCTTCACCCAGGTGTATAAATGGGTACCCGCAATTTAATGCTGGGGGGGGGGGGTAACCCTGCAATGGACTGGCATCCCATCCAGGGGGGAGTAGAAATACTCCTAGTCACTTCATGCTACAGAAACCGGAGTTAAGCACCGGCCTAATGGGCCACTAGGCTCGTAAACAGACTTTACCTTTTAATTAGCTAATATATAGCTAAATACCCTGACACTTTTTGCTGGTCCTGTATTCCTTCCTTCTAGTACCACTGGCTTCTACACCAGTCTCCCACCGGCATTTACAATCCATCTATTCCCCTTATTTACCTTATTTTACATACGGGTTTCAATCCCGTCGACTTAAAATGCTCTTCTTTTATCATTTTGATTTTTTATCCTGCTGTCATTTTTTTATGTTAGGTAATGTGGCTCGTTCCTGCCTACTACTTGGAATATCAAGGAATGAATACATTTGTTTACGTATGGGCTGGTAGCGTTGTGTTCTTCGTTGTTAACATTTTGATTTTAAATCAGCTTGTTCGACATTACAAGAAAAAGCTGTTGTCAAAGAAAGATGAATAAAGCCGAAATGAGAAAGAACAATAAACAGAAGTTTTGACCCACAGCTTGTTAGAAATGAATCATTTATGTTGTTGAAGCTTGTCGTTTTTGCAATTTTTTTTTGCTCACTTTGGTTTTCAAGTGCCGCTTTCTATAATAAATACACTTCGTCAAGATGGTTTGTTGAATTTTTGGTTATTAAATTATGAGCGCTGTATGTCCAAAGATGTTCAAGCTATTGCGTTTTCCCGCCAAAATAACGTAGGCTCTTCTTCCTTATCGTAAATTCCCGCGTTCACATTCGTACTTGTCTTCGTCTTAGAATCTAAAGGTGTCTTATGTCAATCAATCCACAAAACAAAGAAAAGGTTGGCTAACTGTTGATCATCATACAGTGCATATGCAAACATCATGAACAAGACAAGAAGCAGTGAATGACAAGTGATTCGCATGCCGAACACGTTTTCGAGTTTAAACCCTCCAGGTTCTCAGGCGTTTCCGTCTGTATTCCCTCTGCTGCGAGAGTTATGTTTCGCGCATTCTTTTGACGTGATTTTGTAAAATGAAAGACAGACCAAAATCCATTCCAAGTACTCGACCTCGCGAACGACCCACGTTCGTTCGCAGGCGAGCTGGAAGAACTGAGATTTCCGATTAAAGCTTATCGAGAGAACAGTCAAAAGGATATTTCGATTACCTAAACTCAACCTATGACAGTTTTCCCGGCTCGCTTTTAAAACTATCTCTTTTAAATCAATTCTCCGCGCGCGCATGACGTCTTTCCTTACGCCCATTATCGCATAGCTTTGCGCGTAACAGTGTTCCATAGAAACAACAAACGACAACAATATAGATTACAAAACTAGGAAAGAGCGATGAAGCTCTGACAGTTATGGAAGAAATTCCGGATTCGATTGACGTAGATTCACTTAGTGGTGAGAATTCACAATCGACTTGAATGTGTCTGTCGTTCTTGAATAGTTTTGAATTGTTTTGAATACTTTGAATTTATAACTACACTTGTTCCTCACATAATTTTCTACTTGATCAGGGATTCCAAGTGAAGATCTTTTTGAGAAGCTGTTGAGTAACCCTACATTTGTAGACTACTTAAACACATTTCTTTCACTACCGGTACAGTTAACAAAACTTTTTTTCGTGACACTAGGAAACGTTACTAAAATGAATTTTAGATAATTACCGTCTTCGCATTCAGTTACCTCACTACTTTTGTCGCTTATTATTGGTGCAAAATTTACAGTTAAGAGAAATTTTAGCTGCCTTCTTTTCTGCTGTCCAGGCCACGGTTGGTCGAAGGGTTGGTAACGCTGTCCACTGAGCGCAGCACGCTCTGTTAAAAAATTATCCGATGGACATCGATTTATCCATTGGAAAGTTTTGCACTTTGAGCAACTGGGCTCAGGATTTTCAAGACAACGTCCAGACAGTATGTGCGAGCACTGACAAGATATACTTCTTAGTAACCGAGTTCGAGTTCCGTACTGTAAGTTACGGTCTGAGTTTTCTCGTGGGGGTCACAAATCCTCGGGTTTAGATGGAGTGGGGAAATCTCAATTCAAACAAACTTTTAAATTCAGCGAGACGAAGAGTGAAATACAGCCCAACTAAATCGACTAATTATGGCGCACGTACTAACTGAGAGATATAGAAGAGATTTAGCACCACGTTTACGTGAAACGTGAACGGCAAGAATGAGCACGTGACTACGTTTTTCACGCCATTTTTTCAAGTTTGCTGGTTGCGATTTGCGCTTTCTACGTGAAAGTAACCTGTTTCACGTTTGCCGTGTACGTAAGATTTTCTTTATTTTTTCTCTCACAGGCTAGAAGTTAATTCCCGGAAAAAGTGCACCAAACTATTCATTGTAAGTCATACAAGGGCGCCTTTAAATCCGCCATCACGCGAGTTCTCGCCAAGCTAAAGCAGTAAGGTTCACACTATTACGTGAAGTGTGAAAGGGCAAGCTGACGTTTGCCGTTTCACGTAAACGCGGTGCTAAGTCTCTCCATAATAATAACTACTGCTACCTAAACTTTGATGCATTCGTTACCTAACAGGTGTTTGGAAAATGGTTATCCTACAATCGAGCAGAAGACTATTTCAGTATTTTCCCTCCCCCTCCAAGAACACGTTATGTAAGTAACCCTTTAAACTGGTCCGATTTTTAGACTTACTTTACAGATTTTCTGAACATTTTAAATTTCAAAACTTCCTTTGAGCTCCGTCTGAAATTCAACTTGCGAAAAGAGCGGCGTCTGTATTGGTCCGTAACTTGCAGTATGGACCTCGACATCATTTTGGAAAAAGGCACAGTATATTGAGTGTGATAACCCGCTGAGAAAGTGCCAGAGAACACTCAGACTAAAAGTTTTTAAATTTATCAGGTTTTCTCATTTTCTATTTCTTTCAACATGTGGTTTCCGTAGTGTAGTGGTAATCACGTCCGCTTTACACGCGGAAGGTCGCAGGTTCAAGTCCTGCCGGAAACATTTTTTTTTTTTTTTGCGTTCATAATTCCTTCTTAACTTTTAAACTCTTCCAGATAGGAAGAGATCTACGAGCATCCCCTAATTCCAGAAAACAATATAAGCGATTTATTGGTACAGATAATACATATAACATGAGAATCAGTCACATCAGATTAATTCAGGTCCGGAATGTTTTTAAAATTTTGTATCCAGGAATGATGGAATCGTTAATTTTTTTCTGTGTTTGTATAGAACACTTGTCGATCGACTGTCGAAAAATTATGACCTAAGTTAACTGCAGCAGCCAATCAGAAAAAAGAAAATATTAGCGAGATTAATTCTTCCGAAGAAATTACGAGAGCTTACAACGCGGACGTCTAAGGAAACATACTTCTGAATTCGACATATTCCAGTTGATGGTCTGATTCTCACTCTCTATCTCTCTATTTCCTACTTTTTCATTTATTTTTTTAATTAAAATTACTGATGCGATATTACCTCTTTTCTCATAGCATTTACCAGTGTATCGAATCAAAAAATGGGTGCATAAGGAAAGAATGCCATTTTTTTGGAAAACAGATCTATCCCTTGCGTACTTGTTATGTGTTAAGCTTCACGATGCTACTGATCATACAAGTGAGTAACTATCGTGACCGACAATAACTTTAATGAGATACAATGAAATATATGAAGTTCATATATTTTGTACTGCGGTATTAGATACATATGATGCACGATCCTCGCAGTAGATAGCGCTATTTAAGCAATAGCGAAAATCAGACCTGAAAAAAATCAGGCCTGTATGGGACTCGAACCACTGACCTCTGCGATACTAGTGCAGCGCTCTACCAATTGAGCTAACAAGCCAACTGGGAGCAGGCCGTTAAGTTGATTCGTAATAAACCCGTGAAAGTAAATAACTTTAGTATATGTCATAGGGTTAAGAAAAAGTAGCTCTCCACGAAAATTTCTACTTTCAAAAAAGAAAATGAATCTGAATAAAGAAATGAGGATTCTGTTGGCAGGAATTCGAGTAGAATTTAAAAAATATGGGAGTCTGGGAAGGAATAATGGAGATCACTCTTTCCCATTCTCCCTCTTCGGCTCATTTTTTCATTGTCTTTGTTGACTGAAACCCATTAAGCAGGCTTTACACAGAATAAATGTCTATTGCAACCGTTTGGATAGATGCCAAAACCACTCATCCTTGTCATTCTACGTTCAACAATTTATTTATCCAAGATTGCGTCTCAAACTGATTGTAGTTTGATCATGGAACTGAGATCTTAATTTCTTTTCACTGGTATGTTTAGGTACGTCAGTGAACGGAAATGAAGCCAGGACCTTTCTACGCACCGTAGACGACATGCGCAAGTTGCATTTGTTTCTGCGCGGCACAGCAGGGCAGAGAATCTTAATGTTTTGGATAGACGCCGAACGATATCGCAGGGTGACAAGGAAAGAACATAGGAGGTTCAGCTTCCGAAAGATTCAGGCTAAATATCTACGAAGCGGATCTCCTTGGGAACTCCCACAGATCATGAAGTGGACGAGTTTATGCGGGGTTAGCCGCCAAGGAGAGCGAAACTCCTCTTTTCAAATTCCAAAGAGCATCACAAAACAAATGCATCTTTCTGATTCCTCAATATTTTCCGAAAATGTTTTTCTTCCCGTGCAGAAGATGGCCTTGGAGCGTTTGAGCAGTTACTGGCTACCGACGTTCATACAGCATAGGAAAATTATTTTAAAAGTGATCGCTGAAAAGCGAGGCATTTCAATAACGGAGTTAAGATTGCAAAACAGAAACACCACCCCAATTCTTGAAGAGAATGATGAGCTTTCAAGTACCAGCTCTGAGCAAGACAGCGATGATTCCTTTTTGGAGCTTCGTGCTGTTTCCTCCTCCGAGAGGAGAGAGGAGAAACTGGAAGAATGGAGAAAATGGTTTTGGGCGGGAGTCGACGATCCCATCGAAGGTGGACATGAAATTATGCCGCCACATGATATGCCAATGGAGCTACGACGAGCAGGCGGGGTAAGTAATATGATTTTGATATGAAGAAGGTCAAATTCTTTGTAATATTATCCAACTGCGCTTCGTAGATTACAAATAACGCGCGAGACGAGTACAAATATCACACGATATTTGTACTCCTGAAATATCCGCGAAATTCGCCCGCACTGAAATAACAATTTAGCGTGTTGGATAATAAATCTCTTATTACACGTTTTGTTGTGTAGTATCGCTGAGTATTTTTACTCGTTGTTTGTATTTTGACTCGTCCTACGGGTTCACCAAAATACGGCACAACTCTTAAAAATACTCGACGCTACTACAAAACAAAACGTCTACTAAGATATATTTATTTTTGTATTCACGCGTGGTGCACGTGATTTTACAAATTAAGGTGGCTGAACACAGTTTTTGATACCTTTGTTTCTTTCACCATTTTCTCTAAAACCCTTGATCTCTCGGTCGCCAAAACTGGCAGCAAGCAAGTTAACAACACAAACTTTGTTTTTTTGATAGTTAAGCTGATGTATGTGCCGTTGCCATGGCGACATGAATAGATATAAGCAGGTAATTAAAGTCGGTTTTGTTTCTTTGTAGAAAATCTAGTCATTAGATTTTCTTTATAATTTGCATGCAACGAGCTTGTAACGATACTCACAAGTTAACACCATTTTGCTAACAATTTAACAGAGATCTTAAATTATCCCTTGTTGAAGGTTCACTCGATTTTCTAGAATTTTCTTGGTTTAAAATCAATTTTTTTTCAATACTCCAGTTACTTATTTCCTAAAGTATTTTCCTGCCAAATTTCGTGAAATTCTAATGAATGGTTCTCAAGAAATAGGCATATTTCCGGGAAAGCAATTTGCCATTCAATCGCATTTTTTACTTACTACGTATGCGCTGCATTTAACTGGATTCTTTCGGTAACGACGAAAAACTTGAGAATTGCTGGGTTCTTTGCACCGTTAACTTTTCCAACATATCTTTGTAATAAAAGATTAAAGCCTTCAATACACTGCGCCAGCTATAGAGAAAACTATAGCACAGATAGTGCGGGTAGGTGTTGAGTAAATAAAATGACCGCTCTACTGACGGCATGTTTGTTTTTTGCAATCCCTGTGCTGAATTGCATCCGCAAAAGCGCGCGCAAGAACTGTGTTCAGCCGCCTTAACCAATCACTTCAAAAAAACTTTAACCTTGGCATTTAAAACTGATGTGGACATTTTGCGCGTATCTTTTGTTTTTTGGTTTTTTTTACGAAGTTTGTTTTGGTTATTGTTTTGAGTTTTCGTTCACGCCAATTTGTTATCTCTCAGTTTGGAATTTGAAGAATGTTCTGGTTGTTTTGACAAGTTAATACACATTTTCTACGAAGTTTGGACTCTAGTCTCTTTTTCGTTATTGGATTTTTTACACTGTCTTTTTTGTAATTATTTATAATACAGTGGAACCTCAGTTCAACGAACCTCTATATAACGAAGTCCTCGGTATAACGAACGATACTTTTCAGCCTAGCTAAAGTTATAGTAAAATGTATGAGACAGAACTGCGATATAACGAACCTCGTAAAACGAAATCCTCGTCACAACGAACACGATCCAGAAGCCTGCACGTCTAGAAAGACCTCGATATAACGAACAAATGTCAACACGTGACAAACGACACATGCGAAACAGACCAACAACAATCAAAATCCTTTAATTCTGCAACAATAAAGCGACTTCACAGTTAACAGCTCATTATGAAATCAATGCCGACACTGACGCTATTGACACATATACAGAGCCGCCATATCCTCTTTGTCTCTTTTTAGTTCTATTAACTTCTTTATTTTTGACGAGTTCGTGTGGTAAAAGGTGTAAGTGGCAGTAATTTCCAGTCCAATGCCTTTGTTTCTCCTTTTGCCGGTGACTTCAACTGAAATTTGTCCACTGTGACTTAAAAACAAGCGAAACACACGTGAAAGTGTCAGTCGGACATGACCCACGATCTCTTGCTTCCCTTCCTGGCCTTGAAGCCGTTTAACGGCAATAGCTTGGGTGTCGCTTGGGTTATCCAGCTCGTACCGTGGAAATGGATTTGAAATAATTCGTTACAATCATAGGCAGTGTACTGTAATCACATCTTTGAAATCTAAGGTCTTACTTACTTCACAATCCAGAAATTCACTAACAACTCAGTGCATCCCAGATATCCTGATACGCATGGTAGCCTTGAATACAGCTTCGAAATGAGTATGTTGTTATGCTCATTGTTCTCCAACACAATCCCTTTGCAGTAATCGACATTCATGCCAAACAAAAAGTAGTCACCCTCGCAGCCGTTTTTTAGGGTCGTTGCGTGACGACCCTAAAAACGACTGCGAGGGTGACTAGACAAAAAATTGACATCAGCGGAAACCAGCAGACCACAAGCCTTCAATCCTTGTGAATGTTGACCGGCGATGCTGTGCATTCATAAGGTTACTTAAATTCCAGCACTTTCTGCGATAACCGTGTAATATGTCGCTATGTGAAAGCCATTTGCTTTTCTATTTTTGTTCAAAATCGACGCTTAGCACTGAAAGCAGTACCCTATAGTTCTATGGCAAGCCGAAAGAGTGCAGCAGAAGGAAGCGGGACAGTTCCCCCTTCCATTGCTTCCTCATCGCGGTCGCAGTCTGGGAAAAAGATAGGCAAACCTCATTGGAAGAAATTTTAAATTAACGTCGTGATTACCAAATTTAATAGTTTGTATATATCAACAAAGTTGAAATGGTAAATTGGCCACCGTAACGATTACAAAAGCTGATGTTTCGAGCGTTAGCCCTTCGTCGGAGCGAATAGAGGAATTGTGGGTTGTGTGTGCTTTTAAAGGCAGAAAATGGAGCTACGTTATTGGTGGGAACATGGCAAGGAGAAAAACACGAATAAATTGGTGGAATGAAAAGCGTTCGTTGATCCCTGTGGGATTTAGACTGCCGGTTTGAAAGATGAGCTTTTGTTCAAGAGTTTTACGGCTTTCCGTGCTACCTAAGTGTAAGGAAAGACCGCAGATTGCCATATGTTGCTTAGAATGATTAGGTAAATTGAAATGTCTAGCGACTGGTTTCGATGTGTCTTTGTCATTCTTTTCCACGTCTCGAACGTGTTCTCGGAATCGGTCACCTAGTCTTCTGCCTGTTTCTCCGATGTATATCTTTTTGAAATAAGTGCAAGTTATGCAATAGATTACATTGGCGGAGGTGCACGTGAAGTGATCGCTGATCTTAATGGATCGTTTAGGTCCCGATATTTTATCAGTGTTGTGAATGAAAGGACACGTTTTGCATCGTGCACGAGCGCATTTAAAAGTGCCTGGTTGGTGATTAGTCTGAAAAGAAATTCTGAGCAAAAACTTTCCTATCTTTTTGTCGCGTTTGAATGAAACGAGCGGAGGCAGCGAAAAGATAGTGCTTGTCTCTAGATCGTTTTGAAGTAATTTAAAGTTTTTACGAATGATGGATTTAACTGAGTGATTGTGAGGGTGAAACGTGAGAGTGAATGGAATGCGGTCGGAATCTTCCTAATGCGACGTTTGTAGTGCTGAATGTCGATCAATAAGTTGGGCGCGGTGGTAACCCGCTTGAACGACAGAAACAGGGTAACCACGTTTATCGAAAAACTGGCACATTGACTCTGATTTGTGGTGGAAATCAGAGTCATCACTACATAAACGACGAAGTAGTTGACTCTGATTTGTGGTGGAAATCAGAGTCATCACTACATAAACGACGAAGTAGTTATGGAGTGATGACTCTGATTTCCACCACAAATCAGAGTCAATGTGCCAGTTTTTCGATAAACGTGGTTACCCTGTTTCTGTCGTTCAAGCGGGTTACCATCGCGACCAACTTATTGATCGACATTCAGCACTACAAACGTCGCATTAGGAAGATTCCGACCGCATTCCATTCACTCTCACGTTTCACCCTCACCACCACTCAGTTAAATGCATCATTCTTAAAAACTTTAAATTACTTAAAAACGATCTAGAGACAAGAACTATCTTTTCGCAGCCTCCGCTCGTTTCATTCAATCGCGGCAAAAACATAGGCAATGTTTTGGTCAGAATTTCTTTTCAGACTAATGACCAACCCGGCACTTTTAAATGCGCTCGTGCACGATGCAAAACGTGTCCTTTGACTCACAACACTGATAAAATGTCGGGACCTAAACGATCCATTAAGATCACCGATCACTTCACGTGCACCTCCGCCAATGTAATCTATTGCATAACGTGCACTTATTGCAAAAAGATATACATCGGCGAAACAGGTAGAAGACTAGGTGACCGATTCCGAGAACACCTTCGAGACGTGGAAAAGAATGACAAAGACACATCGAAACCACTCGCTAGACATTTCAATTTACCTAATCATTCTAAGCAACATATGGCAATCTGCGGTCTTTCCTTACACTTCCTTACACAGGCAGCACGGAAAGCCGTAAAACTCTTGAACAAAAGCTCATCTTTCAAACCGGCAGTCTAAATCCCGCAGGGATCAACGAACGCTTTTCATTCCACTAATTTATTCGTGTTTTTCTCCTTGCCATGTTCCAACCAATAACGTAGCTCCATTTTCTGCCTTTAAAAGCATACACAACCCACAATTCCTCTATTCGCTCCGACGAAGGGCTAACGCTCGAAACGTCAGCTTTTGTAATCGTTACGGTGGCCAATTTACCATTTCAACTTTGTTGATATATCCAAATTATTTCGTTACTCCCACCGACGCAGCCCCAAACAGTTTCTTTCGAAACTATCAGCCCTTATTACCAAATTTAGTTCAATAGTCTGTACAGTGCAGTACTGTACATTGTCGTTTAATGCTGTAGACACAGTTTATGGTTATTATGACATCTGACAAGTCAGGCGCAAAGAAAGGGAATTTCCACACTCCTTCTCTTGAATGAAAGGCATTTTAACAAAAGACAAAATTTTTAAATTATTTCATTATTAACCATACCTCAATATAACCAAGATTTTGGTTGTTTTTCTGCAAATTCGTTAATTCGAGGTTTTCGATATAACGAACACTCGATTTAACGAACCAATTTCCCAAGTCCCTGGCACTTCGTTAAATCGAGGTTCCACTGTAATTTATTGGCCATTCAGTTTGAAAACAAAAACAATGGCCAAACAACACAAACAATTATAGTGTCCCCTTTTCTTTCCCGCCTCTTTTTGTGAATATGTTAATATTTCTTAGAGGAGAAATTTCTACTCTGCTTGACATTTTTCGAAGCTGGAAAATAGGCGTGAGTAGTCCAGTGGTCAGTGCGCTGGACTCTAGGTCAGATGGCCCGGGTTCAAGTCCTGGCTGGGGCTTGACGTTGTGTCCTTAAGCAAGACGCTTCACTCACATTGCTTCGTCTTCTCGGATAGGACGTAAAGCCGGAGGTCCCGTCTCCTGCACCTATCAATTAGTTAATTTCGGCAAGGGACGTTAAAGAACCCACATCACGAGATTACTGTGATGTGGTCTGGCCTGTTTACTGGGAAGGGGGGGAGGGGGCATCTGTAAAAATTTCTCCTTTATTAATTGTAAACTGCCGCCGGCAGTCTGGAAAAGTCCCCCGCACAGTGTTGTAAAGCGCATTAGAGCATTTACATGGAAATGCGCTATAGAAATTGATCTATATTATTATATTATTATTCATGTCCAAAGGTCTTAGAAATCGAGAAGCCCACATGGGACTTACCAAAGTTGTTAAAGCCGGGTAGTCTCGATTTTCAAAAAGGTTCGCTTTATTTAATAACGTGGATAGGGTGTATATCTACAGCCAAGGACTCATTAGTTTCCCTCGTGGACCATTAAATACTGGGGAACTTAAGCAGTTATGACGGCAACGCCACGGAAGACGTCGATTAAAAAATGAGTTTCTACTTTTAGTTAGTCGGAATTTCGAAAATGGCTGCATGTGTTTACCGTCTCAGAGGGCGCCAGACCTCAAACTCAACATAACGCATAAAAGTAGCGTTGAGTTCCAAATGTAAATTAAAGTAATTTGCCGCCGCGGTTTCGGTTCGCAGACGACGCAAATTTTGAGGATGTCACGTTGTTGTTTTGCAAAGGACGGCTAAGAAATATAGAAAGTTTTAAAACGCACGTGCTGGGCTATTGTCCTGCCAATTAGATCTATTGTTTTCCCACGTTCTCGTTACCGTCGCCGTCGTGGTTTGCTTAAATTCCCTACTAACTCACAATAACGGAATAATATAATGTTGATCAATTAACTAAATAGCTAAGATAACTGATCTATAAACTCCGAAACTATCAGGCGTGAATTCCCTCATGATACATGTAAAATCAGAGTAACTTCTTTTAAATGTCTTTACAGTTGGGAGGCAAACTAAATCATAAACATTGTTCCCCAATTTACCAGTATTTTGAGGAAAAAAACACTCGCTTTATGTTATTAGTACGTGGAATAGAAAGGCGATAGGATAACTTAAACTTAGTACCATGTCGCTTATGGGGTTTGAAGGATAGCAATTTCTTAGTCAGTTAATCTGGTATATGTCCATTCACATTTTTTTTATTTGTACAAAATTAGTCGTCAATACACATATGATTGAATGGTAACCATCATTACGTTCCCGCGGCAGATAAGAGGGCACGAGGAAATCAGTTCAGCTCCACCATCTTCAAGTCCGCTCCCTGAGGAGGAAGAAGCTGGGCTTGCGGCAAGTTCGTCGGATACCGAAGGTCTCAAAGGCAGAAGTCGGTCGTTTTCTTACGTTACAAGATTCCGCCAAATTCCATCTCTCAAGGACTTGCCTACTTTGGATACTGCTAATGATTTCAAAGGCTTCAGTCGGTCGTTTACTTACGGTACAAGATTCCACCCTGTTCTATCTCCCACGGACTTGTCCGCTTCAGATCCTGCACTATCAACCTATGGCAACGATAGATGGTATAAAATGGAAAATACCGGCGAGGAAGAAGGTGCCCTCAAGCTTTTATTTTATTACCAGAAAAGTTATTCTAATTTTACTCTATCAAGTGAAGAAAAGAGGAAGTCAAACCATGAGGACTGAATTCAAGAGCGCAACAAATCAAGTCGCCAACTTTTTGACCATGTTTTGTCATACCCCTTTGTTCTCGCTCGTCACGAATACTGCTCTGTCATCGGTTAGCGCTTATCGTGGTGCCCTATACTACTAGAAAGTTTTCTTTATTTTTTTACTTTAAGATCTTCTTGGTTCCTTCAGATACTTTCCTTTGTTCTGATCGGCTGTTATGGTTACCTCAGATATGGTTTTTCGACACTCAGTCGAGATGCGGTCTATTCCGAACATTATCGTTCTTAAATTCGTTTTAGAAGATGGAGTATGGCGACACCAGCGCTCAAACATAGGGCATGCGCCTGATCAATTTCGGCCGGTTACGTGCCAACTTGCCGCCGATGCAACTCAAAATTTCTCAAGTGAAACACAAGAAGCAACGGCTGTCTTGCAAAATAAGCCGAAGAAAATTGCAATATTCATTGAAATCTGTAGAAGGAAGTAAAATTACGGAAAAAGGAAAACTCGAGAATTTCCGAAAACAAAGCTAATTTAAGCACGGGGATCCCCTTTATTTACCATCTTTTCTGAGCTTTGCCAAAAAATTCACCGTGACTAACTGGCTGCTGTGGTTTTTTGTACCTCTTAGCACGTCTAAGGCACACCACCTAATTATTACAACGTTCGCGCATGCACAGCTGTTTGACCGCAGTGTTGGTGTGGCGCTTTATACAGAAGGTTATCGCATGGTATCAACCGCGAAATTCTCCCAAAAGATGTGAATTCAGCTTTTGACCTACGTACGTCTCTTTTGGTGTCGACATTGTGACTTCTTAGGGTCCCCAAATATTACGGTTTCTCTTTCTCCTTTTTCTCTTTCTTTTTGCCTGCTCATTTGAAACTGAATGTGGTTTTCATATTTGCAGATGAATCAGAAATCGTTGATCCCGAGCCAAAATCACTCGTTTCTCTTCCCATGCCTCACCCTCCTTTCGCCAAAATGCCTTCATCAGCGCCTAGGAAGCTTAAGACTTTGTACGAGGCCCTAGCATCAGAAAGAAACAGCATCACCGAGGAACATGACAAGGAACTTTACGAATCATCAGCAAAGAGCACCTCATCAAGCAGGTCCATATCAGGTGAGCCGATTAAAAACGTTTCTTTTTCACCAGTCATGAATTATGTGCGATATTGTTGTCAAACTCAAAGGTCAACGTGTTCTTAAGATACTGGCAACAGAACTTAAAAAAAAAAAGAGTTCTGGTACCGTTTATCTTACGAAAGGGGTTGAAGTTTGAGGTTTAAAAGTGACGTTTATTCAACTCAAGTCAAGTTTACTAATTTATGCAACTACTCAGCTAGTCTGGTTTTTTACTACTCTGAATAAACCTTTTTTTTACTTAGACATGTTAGTTGATCCATTCTCTGTTTTAATTGCTCCTGTATACAAAATATTGTTTTTTCAAGGATATATGAACAGCAACTCCGGTGATGGAAATATTTATACTTACTTTTCTGTTTTCATGAGTTATTTATGAACATTTCTATTTTCTTTTTCAGTGACAACTCAACTGACTGTTCGCGCAGCCCTTCAACAAGCTTCCGCCTCGTATTTAATTCCGTTTGAGGAAACTGGGAACGAAACAGCATCAGCCGTTGTGGAACCGTGTGTTTTATACCCCAGGGATTCAAATGGAGAACCCTATATTATCCCGCAGGCTAACATAGGCGAGTGATATGTTGTTACTTCGTATATACCATATTTTACAAGCTGAGAAGAAATCTTTGAATTGAGTGCTGAAAGTAATTAGGGGACTGTACTGATTTTGCTTTACTCTGCTTTGTGCCATCTTTTCAACCAAGCAGATACTTGGTCAGCTGCGTTTTTCCACCCTCTATGATGTTTTCTGTTTTTTTCTTCTTGTTTTGTTTTTTTTTCATTTTCGGTGAATTCTCATTGGTTTATGGTGTCATTTTCTTTTGTTCTGATTGGCGGTTATGAGTCTTGAGTCAAAAAAATATTGCAAACCCTCATGGTTTTGCCTTTCGTTCTTTCAGATATGAATCTGACAACATCATTAGCCGTAACTGCAGACAAACTGGCCGGCGGACCTCTCCGTGAATATTTAAAGAAAACGCGGGAAGAAACAGCTCTCAGGTGTCTTCAGTTTTGGGAAGATTCTCAAGAGTATTTGTCACTTAGGAATGATTTTCGTAGCTCTAGCAAATACCATTTGGGAAAGACACTAATTGCCACCTATATCGCCCCCGATTCCCCGAGAAAAGTAGAAATGAGCCCACAGACTAGGGCTGATTTAATGCGGCTTCTTCCTCTACAACGTGGTAGTCAATTGTTGTCCTCTGTGTTGGAAGCGTCCTTGCAGGTAAACTATGGTTAAGACGTGAAGATCTTCACTGAAAGGTAGTTCTTTTATGCAGGCACACTTTGGGAACGAAAAACATTTATGTAACTTCAGCTGACTGTGTGTAAATTAAGTTCTCTAAAGCGGCCACAGGGGGTGTCAGCAGAGGTTTGCCCAGATAAATAGGTTTTCGAAAAGTGACTGTATATACATGACGATAAAACAAACAGAGAAATTAAATGTAGCGCTGTGTTTAGTGCATTGTAGAGTTATAGGGACAAACAGCAATGCGAAGTCAATTAATTGAAATAGGATTAAGTTGGTGGTTTTGGGGTATCCACC